>NW_002060967.1:416485-627411 GCF_000150275.1 Trichoplax adhaerens
ATTATTGGTCTATTGTTGGACAGTTGGATCAAATAACTATCAAACGCAAACCATTAAAAACACTAACGCACCTAAATGGGACGAATTTGTCGATGTAATCGATTCATTAATGATATCACTTTCTAATCTAGAATATTCTATACCACATCCATACATACCCGCATAAGAATTACTAAAATAATTTCATTATTTTATATTTCTTTTTACTGTGTTTCAGTTCATCGTTCATATTCGATATGGACAGAGCCTTATCGTTAATGTGCAAGATCATGACACAGTGACAGAAGATGATTTCCTTGGAACGTAAGTCCCTTCCCTTTGAATTGATTCAGTCTGTCGTAGAAAGACTCCATGGTGACATCTTTACCAGTTTAGCCTTACTTACTGCAGATTGTCCCCATTATTTACCATTTACTATCATGCCGGTTCAAAGATTACTCCTCTACATTAAGATACCAGAGGAGTGTTCTACCATGATCCATGATTATACATCCGTAGACTTTATTTTATGGCTACTGTCATGACTATACTGTAAAATGAATTTAGGACTAAAGCTAGAAATGCAGTCAACATGACGGAGACGCAAAGAATAGTATCAACCTCTGATGGGTAGGAAAGAGGGAAAGAACACGGACTTTTCAACAGTAGTCCTTCTTCTCCCATGTCCTACTTGCTGCATAATGATGATATTGGTAGTATTATGCCTTAAATCACCAAAATTATAGAGATAGATTCACGATGAAGGAAGGAGTTTATTAACGGGCTAATTACTGATCGTTACTCCGGCAGTTAGCGGCACAGAATGAATACGTAATAATAGGGATAAGGCTTAGTTATGCCAGGGGCTTCTGTACTAAAAATTCTCCCTCAAAAAGCCGTAACTAAAAAAATTTCCCTTCTACTCAAACTACAACGAAGAATTCTCCCTCAAAGGCCGCAGCTAATTTTCAGTCACGGCTTTCGAGAAAGAATTCTTCGTTGAGTAGTTTCTGCCTCCATACGGACGTAATAGAAAGGCTTTCGATGCAGTTGTCTGTGATTGGCTATCATGCTCAGTACAAGATAGTTACAAACGTACTACGACACTCGATCTCCCTCAAGTCACTCAACCGATTCTTTTTTATATTCACTGGCCTCTTTGAAATAGTTTTAGCACTATTTCTCCTCCACCACCTTCCAGGTTATACTTGCTGCATTGATGATACTTGTCCGCTAAAATCATTGAGCAAATTTTTATTTTATTCCCTCTCTTTAAAATACTACTAGCATTGTAAGGAAGTAACTTTAGTAGCACTAATATTAATTTCAAGAGGTCAACATTTTGTTGAGAAATTCCTGAAAAGAGGACGATGTGATCAGACGTGACATACTGATTTCGAATGACAGCAGTCGGGTGACCGGTGTCGGCTGACTTTTACGGTTGAATAGGTCGGGTCATCCATGACGGCTGATCCATATAATAATGACTGTTCAGTTCTGACCCTTCAGATTTCAACTTGGATAGTCATTGTTGCCATGGAGCAGCAATTCATAGAATAAGTAAAAATGGAGTCCTGTACAGCGTGTTTAACTTCGTTTTAGAATTTCCAGGTAAAAAATCGACTTCCTTTATTGCAATTAAAATGACTTAATATTATATGTGCTGGTAGATGAAGGTTCAGTAAATATTACTATACCAATAATTCATATTAGCTACATGCTGGTATAAAATCTATAACGTTTTGATATTGATAGTAGCATTTAAATAAAATTCTTATAATCTAAAGCGAATGTAAAAACGCTGTAGAAAGTCAATCAATCATTCAGTAAGACGACATCGATGGAAAATGGAATGAAAGAATCATTTCATCATAAATTCAATACTCAGAATAAAACATGCTGGCCAATGTTGTATCATGATTCATAATGTCAAACTATTCTATCTTCACCTAGAGTCAAGTTAGATGTCAACTTTCTTGCTCAAAAGAAACGAACAAATACAGTGAGTCATTGCAAAGAAATTACTGTCATCGTAGGCTATCACGGATAGTTTACGAACCTTTTTACTGTATAATCTGCAAATTTGAGCTCAAAATGGATGACATTTCATTTCCATCTATTTTGCGATTTATTTTTAATAGTGGTTTCCATTGAAAAATGTCGATAAAGGAGAAGTTCGACTGGATATAGTATGGCTTTCTATTTCTGATAGTGTCGAAGATTTACAGCTGGAAGCTGGCGTAAGTCGATTAATCTGGAAATCGTTCAACTGCTACAGTAACTAGAGTAAAAAGTTGAAGTTACAAGTCGATTAGTCCTAGAATCTCTAGTGTACGAGTATTGACGCGTATTGTGGAATAATTAACACGTAGTGCTACCGCCATGTTAAGATATAGCACTGTAGCTTAGCTGATTACGGTGTTATATATAGATTAAAACCCATACATGATAGGGATATCTGTCAAAAAGCATATAAAAAAGTGTGGAATCGAATAGCGATGTATTGAAACTTTCCGTTATTATCATCTTGAAATATAATAACAGGACTGCAAGGAACCCAAGCAACAATTTCCTCATGCTCTTTTATTGACCAACGTTTTAAACGGCAAATTAGCTACAGTAAGTCAACAATTGTAAAACTAGTTGATGATTTCATTCGAGAGACTACCTGTGCATCATTCCTATCACTTTAGGAACGTCGAACCTACTGTAAAGTTACCGTTGGCAACAGTACATTTACTAGCAAGGTAAGATAACTAAAGTTAACTAAGGCAGTATCACGCATTATACTCTATGTTTATAATTTTAATTTACTGCTTAAGTTAAAACACTTTGATAAACAAGTTCCTTTTATTGAAAATTTTTAAAACAGTCTTATTATTTTTCTATCTATGTCTATTTGCAGCCTACAAAACGAAAAACCAAAGTACCAAGATGGGATGTTCAATATAAATTTCTTATTACCAATCCACAGAAAGAAGAAGCAATCTTCGAGGTCTGTTACGTTATAATAGCGCCATTAGCTACAAATAAGCTACACGTATACAGTAAATTGGCAGTTAGCGCTAGTAATGACTTACAGACATTATACAGCACTGTATATGCGGTAATTAATTACTGCATCATGGTGGAAATAAGCTATTTGTAAAATTTCTTTTTTACCGCCAGATGTTTGAATTTGATTCTAACAATGCTTTGGGAAAAGTTATCGTGCCTCTTTCGGAGCTATTAAAGGATGATGACAAAATGACTTTAGATTCAACCTTCCCATTGCAAGGTGGTGAATCAGATAAAGATGATAGTCTACACCTGGAAATAATCTTACGAGTAGGTGTCTAGTCTAAAAATGATTATTATCAACCTAAATTTTTACATGATCTAATGAAATGTCTCAAAATGAACATAGCAAGGACTTTGATTTTTTTGTTGATTTCATTTCATTACGTAATTTGTTTATTTACTGGGAATTATCTGTATCTATCTCCGTTTATTGACTATTAGACACTTGCACTCTCTTATAATTAATCTAGCTTTCAAGCATGATCTATTTTGGAACTGCAGTACACATCATTACAGTAAATACCAGTCGTAATCGTACAACTAGCCGTATATTTGTAAATAAATTCCATTATGAGTTCTCGCTATAAATCTCAGCATACAAGTTATAACAGTACATTTTTGGAGTTTAAAAAATAAATTAGTCTAATAAATGCAAGCTATTGCACAGTATATACACATCTCAAGTTATTCTGTAGACAATTCTTCCCAAAATCTTAGAATGACTTTACCAGATATCACTGCTTAAGCTCGATTAAAAGCGAAAAGGTGCACGATACAGTAGATTTCCACCGATTTTAACGGTATGCTAGTT
Organism: Trichoplax adhaerens; assembly: GCF_000150275.1. NCBI lineage: Eukaryota > Metazoa > Placozoa > Uniplacotomia > Trichoplacea > Trichoplacidae > Trichoplax > Trichoplax adhaerens. The sequence continues at coordinate 420,336 of NW_002060967.1, forward strand.
CGTCAGTACTACCTTATCATACGAGTATATGGCAATCTAAAACTACATAAAATTACTAACACTATTGTAATATACGTATTTAGCTATACCAAAGACTTGAATTATTTTATCTATATCGCTGTAACACTGAACTGCATTACAATGCTGTACTTGTGCTAGTCAAAAATTCAAACTAATTTTGTTATCAATTAGGTTCTATACTACGAAGGCGAGGATCTTTCTAGTGATGAAGAATTGCCATCTGATTCAGAAAATGATCATGCCGGGGATTTAGCTAAACCCGATGGTTCAGATATTGCACCAAGAGGGAGCGTTCAACTTACTATACAAGAAAGTAGTTCCAATTCGAGTTTACTAGTTTTAGTACATTCTGCTTCGTAAGTAATGAAAAATTTACTTAGAATCTTATATTAACTGATACGTAAATAGTAGAACTAATATTCGAAGTAGAATGATGAAATTACCAACTTCAATTGATACAGTGTAACCTTGAGCATTTCGTATATCGTTATGATTTCCAGAAATCTACCAGCTATGAATCAAAGTGGTAGTATCGACAGTTACGTCAGAGCTTATTTATTACCAGATCGCGGTAAAGACGATAGAAAGCGCACTTCGACAGTCAATAGTGACCAAAATCCAGCTTTTGGAGAAACGTAAGTATTTGCTAAACTTTTCATAAGAATCAAGCTTCTATCAAAATTTTATTCTTGTAAGTTGCATAAACATTCAACCTGCATTTTTATCAATTTAGATTCGAATTTCCTGTTACATACGAGGAAGCTAAATCTCGCACATTAGAAGTTGCCGTTAAATCTGTCACACCAAATAAAACTGTTGGGAGGGTAATTTAAAATGCTTCAATAAACATTCGAATCTTTTACGTAACTCGATGTACACTATAGTACTGCTAGTTTAAAATGGATTGATCCTGATACTTAATGCTGTAAATATCTATAATATATGCCTAAGATACTGAATTCTGTCATAATGCATTTACTACAGGTTCTTATTAATCTTTCGACTGTTAACATTGCCGCTACAACTACAGCATGGTAAGTTTTATCTTTAAATAGCAATAGTAAATGAAATTAACTAGATATGATTCTGTAGCATCGTAGTATGCCATTAATACGTACCCAAAGTTGATCAAATCAACATCGGAATACGAAGGTTTAATCAATCAAATATGCTAACAAATAGGTACGCCTTAAGTCCGCCATGATGACTGATACTGATACCGCTCTAAAGAACACTTACGGATTATTACTTAAAGGCAAAATGAAATGTAGCATTATCTAAATAGCAAACTAGACCTATGCCATCGTAGAAAATTGTTATACAAATTATCAACATTTGTCCTTAATTAATGCTACCTGATATTTACGCTTGACTAATTAGAGATAGGAATATTCAACATTAATTAAATATTAATAGCAAATTTATCAAATAGATATGATAATTGAAGGATTACATTACTCTTAAAATAAGTTAAAGCTATAAATTAGATAGGGATTTATCGTAATTGGCTTATATATTGTAGCTATTACTATGGTGGATGTTGTATCCATTTCCTTGTTTAGGATGTTTACTCTACTTCTAGGACTAATTCAATCATGACCGTACGTTAGCCTAATATTGAAATTTATCTTTCATTTATTGTCGTACTAGTAAAAGCGTTTAATTAGGAAAATAACCGGTGATACGTTGTCAACCCTTACTATCATTAAATCACGTATACCAATTTCATTTATTTTGGTGTTCCATTTCCTTTAACGGTTATTCTCTCTTCTGCCTGTGATGTTATCAGATGTGCTAATCAATTTTATGCGTTACAAAATATCAATAAATAATAATACAACAATGCATTTTTTTGTACATTTCTGTGATTCCCTTATGTTTTCAGTAAACACGTGTTATGAACCTGTTATGATCATTATCATGATTTTCCAAGAATTCTAACAAGTATTTCATACTGTCTGATGATTAAAAATTAATAGCGTAATATTTTTTAATGTGAATACAGATATTGACTGGGAATTAACATAGATGATCCTACCAGTCAAAATTCCACGGACTAATTATACTTTTAAACTTGACGTCATTGTAATCTGCAATATGCTCGTTTAATTAAACTATATATAAGATGATTGTTAGGCATTGATCAGCATAAGGACTAGCAATAGTTTCTATTCCAAATCTTTACTCGAAGTAGAATTTGCTAATCAGGCTGATCAAGAAGGAGAAAATTAGTCAAGATGAATGGTTGCGGTTTTAAATTTATGAAACATTTATTGTTCATCTTTAATTTTATAGTATGGGTAAGTCCTGATTGATTTAGGTCTAATTCGAAATACTTTGCTTAAAATATGACCTTTAATTCGGATTTTAACATCATAATATGCGGGGAAAAATTCCATCTCTAAAAGCACGGGCGTTTCTATCGCTAACGAATTGATTAATTTTATTTTACTTGTTATAAATACTTTCCAAGAATTAGTCGGTAACAGTTGGCGAAGATATTATAGTATTAGCACTGAAAGTGGCCAAAATTTTTTTCGAATATAATTTTGTATCTTTTATATGGAATCGGCTAAAATTCGCTCTGACCACACCAAGATCGTGCTCATTCATGTTATTAGTCATTGTATTCAAAAGTTTTAGCTTTGTAAGCATTTTTCCTAAGTTAATATACGAATTGCTACAGGAAGCTAAAAGATCTAAAAAACTTAAACTAAGTGTAAAATAACCCCTATTTTTCGCTTGATTTATGTACATTTAATTTGATTCGATTATTTGAATATACAGTGCTTTGACATCGCTATTATACAAGATCTTACAGCTGCTATCTAATTGCTATCTGATTGTTCCATTTAGGCATTTTACTTGTAGCTATTCCTCTCAATAATGCCTTTTTGCCTATAACAATCATAGTTTTTGAGGGTTACTGTAAAAGTGAGACTTCATCTGCGGCAGTTAGACATCGTTAGATTAATGTATTGTGCTATATCTATATCACTCGTTGAAAAACAGAGTGTTGAATATTAGACTGTATTGAGATATTTTTGTTGCAATTGCCAACTTATATGCGAAAAATAGTATCCAGTATTGCTATAAAATTTGCTTGTGATATAAGTTTATAATTAATAGGCAATAGAACTTTTTCGTTAGAGATTGATTAGATTAGAAAAATCGCCTATACGGGTCCCTGTATAGTAATACCATTGCTTACTGCTATAGTATTCTACTAATATTAATATTCCAGAGCAGGTGATCATGGTCCAGCACTAGCACTATTAAACAGATGTTTTTAATGATGACAAAAGAAATTATAATTTTATTAAAGTTAACTAACGACACTGTCAGTCCAGTTAATAGCTAAGACCACATTGTAAGAACAGAAGTTGATTGAAACGGCAATCAATCCTGCAATTGTGTAATTTTAAGTGAGATTACTTAGTAATTAATTATATGTAATAACCAGTGAACCTATTTATGACTTCGAAGTAATCCTGAGTGTCTAATATTTGCTACGAAAACTCGACCTCATATTTTTCAGGTTATATCATACACGTACACCACATATGCACAAGTTTTTATCCCATAATTTCTTGAAGAGCATATAAATCATTAGCATTTTATCTCGTACAGGATATACACGCTAATAAGTACTGATTTTATGTTAAATTGCAACCGGTGGCAAAAAGGATTGTTCTTGTAATTATATTTCTTCGTAAATTTAATTCCATAAAATAAAGTTAGTGTAGCTAATATATGCTCAAATCAATCTTTGAGACAATTTGGAAGCTCTTAATTCAGAGGTCACGCATTCGATCCTCCTAATACTACTGTCCTTGTCAATCACATTGCATAAATAAATTCCGCTCAGGATATCGCTAAATTTCTGCTTTATACTGACATAAGTACGTTTAACATAGCAATATTAAACCATAGAGTTATCAGTTTACGTGTCGATTTTTTTATTTTGTTTACAATATAAATTCCATTTTAGCATTTATAACATTTTATAAGTGCTGTAGACAGGTACATATATCAGTGTCTAGATTAAAAATTAAAGTAAAGTATCTAATTGGTTCTAATAAAATTGTTTCCAATAGATATTCGGCGGTGCTATTCTTGGCTTAGCAATATGGCTAAGAGTAGATGGTAACTCATTGGGTGTCTTAGTTGATGAATCATGGTATGTTGCATCATATATCATGATGGGAGTTGGCGGTGTTATTTTCCTGATTGCTTTTATGGGCTGCTTTGGAGCCATTAGAGAATCTACATGTTTACTTGGAATGGTTAGTCTTAAAGTAGATTGTATCATCAATATGAACGCCCTGCAATTTGCTTCTTTTAAGGATCAATTTCTAGTTATGATTGATATTGCATCTATTATATCAACATTAATTATTTCTTTACATACAAAATCGTAATAGCTTCGAATATAATTTTAACTTTTAATGTACAGTATCTGGTAACGTTCTTCAATAAGCACTAAAAATGTCAATTATTTTTTAGTACTTCGCCTTCATGTTGGTTATTTTTATTGCTGAAATTGCTGGTGCAATTTACGCTGGTGTAAATCGTCTAAGGGTAATTCTAAGTATTCCTTAAAGTGATTTTAAGAAATATGTTGGTTTTTACTAGTAAAACATATAGCTCATTTTTCAGTTATTTGCCATAATTTAGTTGCTGCAGTCCTTAGCATTTTATATAGCAAGAATTCAATTAGAATACTCTGTATTTCAGTTTTAAGCTTTTTCTAGTGACTAATGCATGTGCTGCAAGGATACCATTCGCAAATTTCACTTAATTATGACTTCTACTAAAATAATATTGGATAGGTCAAGGAGAATATACATATATATATAGCAAAATGGGTTATCCCTCCAACAGTGTAGTGCTATGTTTTATTCTTAAGTCTTGATTGCATTGACTTTAATGCAAACAATACCGTCGTAGTGAGAAAGATTAATATTTTTAGCTAAGGATTTAACTTTAATAACAGCAATTTGCTTCATTCAATGTAAAAAGTTAATATTTGATTAAAGCTTGCTATAAGTAGATTGCAAAGACGAATACATTGATCATCATTTCAACTATAGTACGATTGATATAAAAAGATGTTATCATCGATATTAGAATGTAGTTAAGTATAGATAGATGTAACTTTATAATTTATTAAATATTATCGCCAATGTTAATGATATCTAGATCGAAGCCGAAGTAAAAACTCGATTGACAGCTGATATTCAAGATAAATATAATCAACAAGGCTTTAATGCAATTACAAGGGCTGTGGATTATGTACAAACTTCCGTAAGTGAAGTCCTCAAAAATTCAGATATAGAAAAATTTTTAATTCATTTTTTTCCCTATCTTATCGATATTTTAAATTATTACAGTTACTACTGTTATATCAAATGCTACTATTTATGTTCGATTAAGATTTTATTTGTTTCGCTATTATACAGTCAAGAATAATTGTATATTACTCATATTTGGCTAATGGATTTATATATGCGATACACTAATTTTAACTTACGTATAGTTGAAATGTTGTGGAGTAACCACACCAGATAATTGGAGAGACAGCAAATTTGCTGCATCGATAACTGCTGCAACTATCAATGGGCCGCCAGTACCAGACAGTTGCTGTATATCTTCTCAAAAAAATGATTGCGGTATTCAACCTCGACCAACACCACAAGCATACAATGAAACCATATATCAACAGGTAGATCGAAAGTGTATATATTGAATCAATATAATTAATGGACCTCTCTAATACCGGATAGCATCATAATTGTTGTATTCATTTTCTTCCTATTGGTATCGCAATCGTCTTATTTTATGGATTAAGTAGACTATTTATTGTCGAATAAAGTAGAGTTTTTATATATAATTATTCAGTTAAAATAAGACCAATTAATGTCCATAAACTATTTAATAAATCTTACTGTTAAGAGAAATAGAATTTGAATTAGTTGGGATTACTACAGATATTAAAAATAGTACTTCAACGTTGTTTAGCTAGATTAATTGCTTAATGAATAAATTAACATCACATAATAACGTCAGAGGCTGAGTTCTACTTGAAGTAAATAAGTGGAACACGCAAGAAACATTTTTCATAAAATACATGAACGAGTAGCATGGTAGTGCAAGACCAATACAACTGTAACGTATTTGCTGCAGTCAAACTTTTGGATTGCTTTTTATTGATGTAATTTCTTGATTTAAAATAGGGATGCTACCCACGAATAGAACAAATTATCGATCAAAGTTTAACAATTGCTATTATTATTTTGTCCTCTGTTGCCGTGATTGAGGTAAAAAAAAATACGATGCAAAGTTTTATATAGGGACGTTTGTTGCATCTACATGTACTTTACAAATGATTCAATACTATACTACTTTTACAATTTTGTACAAAAGTAATGTTTTGATTGAAAATTGTAGACTATCTCAAATGTTAAGAATGATTCATTCTTACTTGAGTCAAAGTTATCGAGGTACCTTGACTAAAATCGTTTGTATGCATTATTCTAGGTTCTTGGCATGACATTATCCATGGCGTTGCTAGTTGCAATTCGCCGCGGTCATGGAACAGTTTAAGCAGTTACTTTTGAAAGGGATAATAAATCAGTCATTTACTTGCTATAGCTATTATTAGTATCAGTTCTATACAATTTCGCGCAAAGATGTTGTGCAAATACATGTAGGTAATTTTAGGTATTACTTTCTCTACTCTAGCGTTTCGTGATATGCAATCGTCAACCTAATCAGTCTACTGAAGTTTAATAAAATTACAGAAATTACCTTGGTTAGAATTATAAGAAATGCAATCAACGGTTGTGCATGCTGCAAAATGAATCATGTCATTGTTGATGTAGCTTAATTGAATGAAAGGGTTCCATCACAGCTGTGCAGTAGTGGATTGGCAATAATTCTTGTTTCATATACAACTGGTTAAAGTATGTTTTCCTGATTAAATGAATTTTCTGTTTCTTGAATCAGCGCTTTATTGTACTATTTATGCCAGAAAAAAAAATGGTGTAGGGATATTGCTGTCATTTGCAAAACTGTTCATCCATAATATTGAACATGGTAATGCGATATTTTATGTAGATTATTGCGTATTTTTATTTAGTGCTAAAGAATAGAGATAAAAAACAAAAGGTATTGCCTTTTAACATTTCCTATCGATCGGAAAATAGATGATATCATTGGTATTTGTAATAGGTGTAATATTGATCACTACCACATCCAGTACTATGTGATGATGTAGTGCAATATAATCCGATTCATGTTGGAATGACAGCGGTTTCTACTTGATCTTTGGGGGGGGGGGGGGAAAGATACCGAGTAGACAAGGGAAATGGAGTGAAATGTTCCACACATTTGATACCTACTTTGATCGAAATCCATATTGGTTGCTGACAGTACAGTGTACAATTCAAGTCTTACAAGATAGGCAAATGACCAGTAGAAGAGTCGGCCTGTACCGACTGTACTGTACGACCATTCTCTTCTCAATGCAAATTCATGCCTGACCGTCCTTCTCTCTTCCGTCCTACAGTCAGGTCTACCTACAGTCCAGGAGTCCTTCTTACAGTCCAACTGTATAGTACCAGTCCGTTAGTTCTGTTCCTCTAGGAGCATTTGAGTCTGACACTCTGACGCCAGTGACCGTCCTTCTCTCCTCCGTCCTACAGTCCAGGAGTCCTTCTTGCAGTCCAACTGTATAGTACCAGTCCGTTAGTACTGTTCCTCTAGGAGCATTTGAGTCTGACACCAGTGACCGTCCTTCACTCTTCCGTCCTACAGTCCAGGAGTCCTTCTTACAGTCCAGCTGTATAGTACCAGTCCGTTAGTACTGTTCCTCTAGGAGCATTTGAGTCTGACGCCAGTGACCGTCCTTCACTCTTCCGTCCTACAGTCCAGGAGTCCTTCTTACAGTCCAGCTGTACTGTATCGTACCAGTCCGTTAGTACTGTTCCTCTAGGAGCATTTGAGTCTGACGCCAGTGACCGTCCTTCTCTCTTCCGTCCTACAGTCCAAGAGTCCTTCTTACAGTCCAGCTGTATAGTACCAGTCCGTTAGTACTGTTGCACTAGGAGCATTTGAGTCTGACGCCAGTAATGGTGACAAATTGCGACAGACTCATTCATCGCTAATAAAGCGCTTTCAATCATGAAGGTAAAGAAAACATTTTTTTCCTTTATCCTTTATGCTTTCAATACAGTGGACAATAGTGGCTTGCTTATGCCATGGACTACCGGTTCTCTTGTGGTAGTCCACGCTTGCGTTTAGCGATACTTTGCAGTATTTTCGACCATGGCCGATGACAACGGTGACGTTATGATTACGTCAGATTGTTGGGTGGAACGCCTATTTGTCACCTGACAATGCAAGCGTAGATAACAGTACTGAATTGTTGTTTTTCCTCTACTGGACAGACAGCCATTATATCACTCGGCAGGTTTTCTTTCTATTTTATCCTATGGACGTGACTGAAATGAATCCACTCTGCCATGCTGTCCGCAGTCTATTGTACACAGTGCAGTACAATACTGCTGGACTGTGTAGTCAATCAAGTTTCTATACAGTACTAGAACGCATTAATGGAGCTTGATGGATAACTTAATTAACAGTAGAATCAAAGTGACACAAAGAAAAAGATTACGGTTTGAGCTCAAGGTGTCCCAAACTCAATACAGTACAGTATCAGCCGTGCTTTCTTATCCACACCCTAGACTACAGTACTAGCCTACAGTACATTACTGTAATGTACAGTGTACAGTACTGGAGGCTACAACACATGCAGTCCAACGACGTGCGTACAAGCATCAAACGCAATAACCGGTCACACGCCCTTGCTACAGTCTCAAGCCATCGTCAAGGTACTCTAGTCGAGTCGTTGACAACGCTTGCTTGTCATTTTGAAGAATTGAGTTTGGACTGCAGTGAATTTTCTTCTTTGCAAGAATCAAGTTGATCCAAGATGGGTTTCGTTGGTTGTCTCCGTGTTATTTTCTATATCTTTACCCTCATTTTTGTGGTAAGTTCTTCACTTTCAATGCTAATACACCAATGAATGATAGGTTGAAAAATAGACTGACTCGAGTTGTCCCCATTCCACTCGGGTACACTACTCGACTGTCCATTGGGCAATGACATGGGATGGGATTAAAAATTTTCCCTACAGGTAAAAAAATGTTCTATGACTTGAGTACCTTACTTGCATTCATGAAATGCCATGGCGTACACTTTGTAGTACAGTAGAGTGGATAAATGATGCTGGGTTAAGACTGATTTGTGACTTCATGAACAAATAGCTTGCCTACTAGTCATGGATAGCAACAGGGACTAGACGTTCGTTGTCTAGCGAAAGTAAGTAGAAAAAAAAGGGTACGGCAAGAGTTGACTTCTTTCCAACTGCAACAATCAAAGTACTTGAAAAATGATACTGATACCAATATGCACGTTAATATACAATGACTGGTAGTGATGCTGTTTGACTTCTTGCTAAACCTTATTAGGTAGCCTCGATGTCAATGCAATAGGTTATTAGTGTAGTAAACCCATTTTACCCGCCTTTCACCATCGATTCCGTTAATACTCTACAGTGGACACAGCATACTATCAACGTACAGTATGTGCGCCATGAACAGCTACAAATTACTATACTCATAATGGCCAGTAGTCCGTACCTCACCACCAACAAGTCTTTTGCTACATCCTTCCCATAGTGGATTGAAATCGCTTGACTTATTAGAATTGCCCCTTCAAGACGTCCCAGCAATCGAGTCAGAGATACAACAAACATCAATGGGCATACTCGCTCTTGATTAAGATATCAACTATGCATCGACGCCCCGTATCCATATGCATACTATATTATGAATGCATACAGTCTATTTGCCAACGCGCAAAAGGCGCTGTCTTCATTTTAGTAAGTCTCAATGGAGTCTTGGACCAATCTGAGACTGCCTTCTACTGCCTTTGACACTGTTTTAGGACGTACTATTCTATCAAGAAAAATAGAGACCAGGATAGAACAACAAATTGATCCAAAAATGCTCATCCAATAGTGATTATTAATTTTGGAGAATCTACTATAAAGACTTTACTTTTTTATAAATTCATTGAGTGTGAAGCAAATTTCTCCATACAACTGCTACAACTACTCGGCAGATAGATACAGTGCATGTATCGATCGATACGTCGAGAAAAGTTTTCAACTTGGTGAGATAGACAATATCCCTATTTGCAGTACATCCATTAGCGTTGTTTTTGAAGTGCGACCCCTTATCCGCAGGGACATTGACTTTTGAATTCGAATTATCAGGGATAAAATGGATGCTCTTATTAAATTAAACACGGTGTTATTTCATTGAACGTAACAAAAAATCCATGTTGAAAGTCAGCCATCATATTCGAGTACAACAGATATATTTCGTTCTGCGAGTGGTAGGCTATCGGGCCTTCTTTCTGTACTATACAAGTCACTTGCAGTAAACCAGTATCGGAACGGTTGGCAAAAAAAAAGTCGCTACGCCTACAGAACTTCGTTTTGATCCGATTGTAAAAGTAGTGAAACTGGGTGTTTCACCAGAACATTAAAACATGTTATTTTCCGGATTTTATATTGTATACCAAAAAATTCCCTAGTGGACATTAATTCGCCCATTCTGATGTATTATACCTGCACAGTATTATACTTTACAATTAGTTGGATATGTAGAGTTACCTACTGCGACAAAAGTCGAACAATGGTGATACAGATTACTGTTCCTGTACAACACATTACAGCTTTTTGACAACATAAAATGATCAAATTGTATCGAGTTGTAGCTTGTGACAGATACTGTAGTGGCCTAAGTAAGTAGGTAGAATTCAAATTGAAATTGAATGATAGGCAAATGTGTTAATACGCTATCAGGTTTATACTTTGCAGTTATTGCATTGTATTAATGATTTAGACTCGTATATAATCTTATGGAATAGATCAATGCTGTCGATGTTAGTAGATGGAATGAACCTTATTCATGCTTGAGCTCAAAATTAGGTAGTGATCCAACTACGTCCGTTGGACAATATGTATTAAGAAACGCAGAATTGATATATTGTAGTTATCGAAAATGAGATTTGATTTATATAAATATTAGCAACTTGGATCTGAGCTAGTGAGCAAAAGTGGGTGCTCTACTTGCTTCCGATCGTACATTCGCTAAAGCAAATGGATCAGGTTTGCCGAATTGGAGGTAGGGTAATAAGTAACTCGGTCTGTTTTACCAGAAAAGGCGGCATCCCTATTTGCTATGTTTACAGTATCTAGCAAGACACAGTACTGTGAAATAACTTGAAAGCATGCGATGACTTTAGCTTAGCTTGATGGTCTTACTTCAATGAAATTTCTGTATTAGCATACGAGTATGAGCAGTATTGGATATGTCATTTTTGTAGTACGTCACTATAATTTCAATGCTATTCCAAACTCATCTCTTTTTAATACTGTGTACTGGGTGGTTGTCATCCATGACTAAACACGAGTTTGATTGACACATTTCTAGAATGCTCATCAATGTAACTACATCATACTCAATTTCTAATTCATATTACCGCCTATTTTTACTGTAATCCCCATACTGTTCTTTCATAAAAATGCTAATCTGCAAGATATCACGTAAATGCATTAGCATTATTAGTTTATTACTAGCAACTGTTGACGTTGAATGCTTGCAATAGGCTTAATGACTAATAATAAAGCGGTAGCTACCAATCAATGACGATACTCTACTATAATAAAGTTTTGATAATGCCCGGCTGTGTGTTAACATTATTCGAATAAAGATTTTGTCACAAACTTTCAATCATGGTTATGTTCTCTCACTATATGAAAGAGTGCGATTTTGGCAAAAACAGTCATTACCACCGCGTTGCGCTCTTCTAGGCAACAGAATAGTAATCTTTATACCCCAAAATTAAGCAGTTTTTGCCTACTTGAATAAAATAGTACAATGCATTGGATGTCGTTGATTTCCAATCTAGTATTACCGCACCCAAAATTTTTTCTATGCCAAGTTTTATTAATGAGATTTGACTTAACAATAGAAATCGTCTACTGTCCAATCAAATTGGGCTCGTCTCTAGGGTGGAAGAACAAAAGTAAATAGTTCCACCCATACATGTTTATCCTTCTCCACTTGCATTATACTCTACTGTACTTATATACTGTAGTGATATTGCAGTCAGAGACTTGTCTTTAAAAAGAGTCCCTATCCTTATATATATAAACATATATAGTATATATAGAAAGAGAGAGAGAGAGAGAGAGTATATGTTGCTATATATATATCACTTACGTATAGGATAGCGATGGATATTGGGTGGAAAAACATTTCAAGGCCGACACCCATCGTGTGCGGTATGCCCAGTTGTCGGCGATACTGTCTCGTTTTTTAAGTTATTGAATTAACGCAAGTAGTTATGGTTACTACTGTACATATCATACCATACTAAGTTGATTCCTTGGCGCGATAATGATCTCCAGTATACTGTAGTTATAATGTAATTCTTATTTATTTATGAAAAAACTTTCATGCAATACGAAAATTTCTGCGGGTATTTATGATTTTTTACGCTGCACTGATTGGATGATTTATTGTAGTACTGTACACTATACGTTACTAAATGGAGTGTGTGTATGAATTTTGTTATTGTGCGCTCCTCTGAATTTTGGATAAAATATGATAGACATGTTTGGACTATCTTTTACTACTTCATACCAGTGAATAGCTTTCAGGACGTTTCATACTACCTGATTGGAAAGTTTATTACAGTATCTTATTAGTAAAGATGGAGTGTGCATACAGTCAGCGTGTTGTTAACTCTATATATCATACACCTACTTGAATTTTGGGGTAAACTATGGTTGGCATGTTGGGACTGTGTTAATTACCGTCATATTGTATATTTACGCACAAGAAGTTGATAGGCTGATGATCCTATGCTGTCTAGCCTACGCCACAGCAGCAACGTAGATAATCGTACTCCTCGTGTTGTTAATTACCAAAAGAGAATTGGAATGTACTGTATATCCTCGATATTAGACTGAAATTGTAACAGTTTCGTAACTGTACAGTGTACACTGTACTGTACAGTACATGTCCATGTAAGTAAATCACTCATCATTATTTATGCAGTTCGATCAATTCTCGTATGTTCCTATAGAAAGAAATCGAATTCGCTTTACTATTATAAATAAATTTCCGAATACGTCCCTAGACATAAATGATTTAAAGTAACTGCAAATTTATTGTTTTATGCCTTTTATTCCTATCACTAATCAACTTATAAATATTGTATAGGCTATGGGCATAGCCCTATTAGCTATGGGTATAATCATCAGGGTAAACAGTGATCTAATTGGTGTCGTAGCGGATAACTCTTGGTTTACCGCAGCCTATATTATGATAGCGGCAGGTGTGTTCATATTTCTAGTTGCCCTTGTTGGTTTCTGTGGTGCTAGGAATTCTAACAAGTGCATGCTCGGAATTGTAAGTTAATAAAATTATTGCTTTAGTCAATGTGTTGATAATTAATTAATGATAGTATTAAAAATGTCACTATTCATTTGGACTCTTTTATTGCATTCTACTCATGTAGTACCTTGGAGTCCTAGTTGTTATTTTCATCCTTGAAATCGCTGGTGCTATCTACGGTGCTGTTAACCGAGTTGCGGTAATTTAATAACTATTACTGATAATATAAGTTATCATTACATCTTGCTATGATTAAGTGATGTAGTAGTTGGAAGCTGCATGTATAGATACTATAAATACACATATGCTAACATTTTCTAATTGCAGCTAGTTAGGTAATTTATAGCCTTCGCATAACATGAAGTTTATATAGAGAAATAATAGGTCTTGAATTAATATTCTTTTTATTTGTAGATTGAAGAAGCGGCCAAGGCAAAAATGACCACTGAAGTACAAATTAGATATGGTCAAGCTAATCAAGGCGTCATCACAGATGGATTTAACAAACTGCAAACTACAGTATGATCTAATTTTGATAGTGTTTAGCATACCTTTGCTCCTAAATTTTTTATTGTCAATTATTATTATTGAACGACTTATATTGAATTGTCTTAAAAATTTAGTTTAAATGTTGCGGTGTCAACACCACCACAGATTGGTATAGTAGTGCATGGATAAGTGGCAAGCCCAGTTTTCCGTATGGACCTGCAGTTCCTGATAGCTGCTGCCGAACCTCTACGTTACTTTGTGGAGTCAATTCTACTGCTCATGCTAACGCTGTGATATTTAATGCTACATATTACAGCATTGTACGTAACGAACAATTGATTATGCCATTAGAACTATGATGAAAATTGAATATTTCTAGTCTTTTTAAAAAATATGTAAAACGTTGTATTAACGGTATATACCGAGTACGTGAGCTAGCTCATTTTTGATGACTTTATGCAATTGATACATACAGGGATGCTACCAGGCTGTTAGGAACTCCATTACGAACAACCTTGGTTTAGCTATCGGTGTTCTTGGAGGATTTGCTGGTGTACAGGTTTGTCTTGACATGTTCATATTTGCATTTAAATCTATCAAATTTACATGTCATTAATTTTATAAATTTTAGTATTTATTAAACTTGTTACTTTTCTATAAACAGGTATTAGGAATGATTCTTGCTGGAGTATTGATTGCTAAAGCAGATGAAGAAGAATAATATGCCTCTGTTTGGTGTGCATCCTCTACGTAATACAACAGAATACGTTCATGGTTTTAGTTAATATCTTGTTGGGGGCATAAATGAATTACGTGGATTGCAAAGAAATTTTTATATTAAGAGATTTCGTACCTTATAATAATTGGTGGTTGTTTTAAGTAGTGAATGATTTATCATTTTAGCTTATATTTACGATTATAGTCGTGTATACTTGATGCCAGTGTGTTGTTAATTGTAATTTATGGCATCTTCACTTAACATCGTCTAAAAAGTTCTGGGTTCAGGCAGTTCAGGTTATAAGTTTTGCATTATAGTAATATTCCTTCTTTTCTAGGTTTATCATATAACCTATTCCATTAAATTTTAAATATTATCCTTTGCGATTGCTATGTAGCTGTTATCGCTAACATAGTAGGATGTTAGTATAACTGAATGCCATTTCTTATCATGACCGACTTAAATATATGTATGCCAACATCAATTAAAAGTTCGGCTTGTACTGATGCAGGTGTTAATATCAGCTAATCTCGACGAAATATTTGGTAGTTTAGACTTCAAGTTAAGGTGCGATATGGTGCTGATTCACAGTTATTTTTAATTGTAAAGTGGATGAATGTATTCAGACAGTTAGTGACGAGAAAATAAAAGATTAATGTAGCCAGTACGTAAATATAAAGTATAATATTGATTTCTTGCAAAGTGAATGAGGTACGCATGATAGCATTAACTATTTACAGTACTTTTTACGAATATAGGCCATCAGAATTGGATAAAATCTAAAATAGTCTATACTGATACTGAACTATTGTTACCTTGTGTAGAACTGCAAAAAAGGGTAAGACATATTACAATTGTACCGACAGTGCTGATGGATAAAGCAAAGTTAGTAATAAGTACTTTATAAAAAGAAATGTCTTCATCAGTAATTTTCTCTAAAATACGTAGACCTAAATTTATATAAGAATCCTATAAGGCTGGCAGTAGATATTATAGCATAAGAATGCAGACAACCATTATAATTAAGCATATAGTACAAGTAAAGACAGCGGTATTAATATGCTTACTAGTATGTCGTTATATAAAATTACCGCAATATGCTATTTTATCGTTTGCCTGTAGGCGTTAGCTCCTGTCATCAAGTCTTCAAATATTGATAACACTAATATTTAATAATTTTCGATCCCTACTAAACAACAATAGAGTTGTTAAGGTGTTGATTTTAGTCTCGATAGGAATAAAAAGTTCATCTATCGGTATTTACTCGATAAAATTGAATCGTAATAAGATAATAAGCTACCGTTATGAAGTATATTGCATCCTATTAATCAAGCCACCATTTACTTCAGTCAACATTGTATTATTATGAGTTAATTTATAGTATTTACGATGTTCTTATGATCACAAGTTTAATTTTTTAACCGTTGATTGATTTTACTGTATTCTGCCTGGTTAATTTATGATATCCGTTACTGTATATATATATATATTATTATGATATTGCTGCTTCCATTTACCTTTGTCTATTTGGATGATATCTTTAGTTTTGTATTGCTCATGTACATTAGACTGGCTTATCCACAATATGATCAAATAATTATATATTTTATAGTATAGTTACTGAAAGAGTGTTATATGAACTGTGGTAAGCAGTTAATGATTATATTGGGAAAGAATTAGTTGCACACTATAACTTTTTAGCTATCAATCTAAGATTGGAAATTGCTGTAATTGATTTAAGATGGTTGACTGCGTTAGACTTTTATTCTATGCCTTCACTCTCCTTTTTGTGGTAAGATCATAAAATATTTTTGTAATAACATGCAGGAAATTCCAATATACTGTACGCTGATTAGTATGACACAGGCGTACGATCGTTGCTATTGCCTAAAAAAATGGTTGGAGCTAGCATGCCTGCATCTCCATGTTGAAAAGTCTACTGTAGCTTGGTAGTGTATAACAAAATTGATCACAATTATCATCATTAACATTGCCGTTATGCTTTAGTACTTCAGTAATCAATATTATAGCTTTGAGCTATAATTTTAAAATTCAGATTTCAACTCTTCGCGAACTAGCTAACCTTACGTAGTGTTGTTTTGATTGTCAAGCTGTTGATTAAAGTGATACTGAGGACAAATTGCAAATGGATAGATCTTATTTGTAAATACGTCTTTATTTTTAAACGAGCATTAATACAGTGAGATATTATGAGGATAAAATACACTGTTAATGATGACTATGTCTGTAAATGAGAATACACCGATGATGCTATATTGCTGTGCAATTCTACTTTACTTTTTGACTTTAAGTACACATATCGTCTTTAATTACGCCTATGAGGATGTAAACAAATCGATTACTAATCACGTATAATTTTGTGTTGTCAATGTCTCTACAGCAAGTATTTCGTATCGATGTAACAAATCAGTAATAAATTTTTATCCTGTAGATTATTCTAATTTTGATCGCGTTAGACAAGATCAACTATAATGTAACTACTTTGAGATGATATAATTAATTACTAAATACAGCTGGCTAATATCCGAATGCTCCCGTACAAATTAATTATAGTAATCCTATTATTATACTAACTACTGTAAAGTCCTTGAAAACTTAAACCATATGTTATTCAAGACTATTGCTCATGAAATGGTATTATAGAAATGTTCATAACAGCTCCTTTAACATTATAACTAAAAATATTGTAAAATGTGATATTTACTTTACAAGCAGTTCATTGAGTCTTTTAGCTATACCTTTTCTATTTATTATTTCAGACATTAATTTACGAAAAGATTCTAATGTATGCTTTGAAACCGTGATGAGGATTTAATGATAATACATAGAATAGAAAGTAATGAAGAAGATTGTGGGTTAAGGATAATATCATCTCTTTATAGCTTTTGACACTATAGTTTTGGATAGTACTTAGATGGTATAAGATTAGTTTATATGTTATTCTTTCAGATATTAATCTTATAGTTGAAGGGGTTCTTCGTCATACTTTCCATTTAGATCCAGACTTTTTTCGAAATGAAACCCTATGGTTACAGTAATTGGTAATTGTTGCATAGTAAATAAATCGCTAATTGATTTATTGCCTGAAAGAATGTGAAATTGTATTTTATACCTTCTAAAGATTTACTTTGTATCAATCTAAAGGAAAGCGTTAAGTTAATAACTTTGAAACTCTTGTTTCATTTTTAATTGCACTCAAATATTTGCTACCTAGCTATGATGTAGTTATATTGTTATAACTGGAGCTGATGTATACTGTATTATTGCATTCTCGATGAAATGACCGTTATATCATCAGCAATATAAAAGTCAATCCATTTCATCAATTTTACTCCAAATCTAGTTAAAAAGCACGGGTATTCCCTAGTAGATATTTATGATGTAATTTTAAGTAGCCTTATACGCCCTGCCGTATATAGTGCATAACACATACATAGATCAATTGGGTTCAGGGAATAAAAGTGCTCCTTACTGTATATATTGTATGTAGATATAGTATACGTTTC
The DNA here is from genome assembly GCF_000150275.1 of Trichoplax adhaerens. Classification (NCBI taxonomy): domain Eukaryota; kingdom Metazoa; phylum Placozoa; class Uniplacotomia; order Trichoplacea; family Trichoplacidae; genus Trichoplax; species Trichoplax adhaerens. The sequence goes on from NW_002060967.1 coordinate 438,629, forward strand.
TATATATGAATATCATTATTTTTGGATTATTTTCGTCCAAGGTCCATTGAAGAATTAGATCATCCAACAGTTCAGGAATAATGATGAATGTATAACAAAATTTAAATTTATACACAAGTTATTATATATCACAATCCATATGACTACTTCAAAAAGGCGTGTCGCTTATAATTAACTTTTCAGCTAAGCTATTTGACATCATCATATGAACCACCTGGCCAATTTATATCGAGTGATAGGGATAAAATTAATTTACTTATGATACTTTATTATGGATGGAGTTATATGAAATAAATAAAGTATGGCTATACCTCTTTTTTGTTTAGTTATTCATTTTATCCAAGACTATTCAGGCAAAATTAAAAAAAAGCAAGCTAATTAGTCATCGACAGAAAGAATTGAATGATTACCATTAACTTATTTTTTTACGTACTTTAATCCGATACATTAAGGCCAATTAATTGATATTAGTTGACCACAGCGGCGTTTATGAATTTCAATTAAATCCATAGTTATGATCTTGATTTCCATTTTGCTAAATGTAAAGTGTAAAATCTTCAACATGATTGAACTTCAGAGCCAATTGTAGCACTTGAAAAGTTTTTTACGAGAATTTGATTAATTATATTTATCCTGCTATTAAATTGAGCTAGAACAGGATGCTTGTAATATTGCTTTTTACCATATTGTTTATGATACAGTACTAAAAAACTGAGCCCAATAAAATTGTTTAATAAGGAGTAGATCTGAAGCATGTTTCTACTTTAATTTAGACGCTTAACTCTTGCTATTTGCTGCGTGATTCCTAAATCACCACAGTATAAAGATAAAAATGATTAAATTAAAAAATAGTTTGCTTGTTTAAAGCTCAATCATTGGAGAATACTCCCATTTAGTCTAAACTGATCGCTAATGTAGTAATTTCTGACATTTTGACTTTAAATTCGGAGACAGAATGATAATTATTCGCTGAATCTTTCAAGATTTTATATTCAAAGTAAATTAAGAATTGGATTGAAAAGTCGATCAGAGTTAATATTTCATTCTAATCGATAACCAATTTACCTGATCATTGGAAGAGAGTAGTTCTCCCTAATTTATAATAGCTATAACCATAGTTTAATTCCTTATAGAGAATTTTTATGTCGAATACCCGGTATTATACTTCTAATATTAAAATTAACTATATTCTGGTACTTGTTATGGTTGAATTATTAGTATGTGATTTCGATATTACATTGCCTAATCATTGCAACACCGTTAATTTATAACTATAAATAGCCATTTATCCAATTTTATCTATTATTTTATCACCCTATTCTGCTAATACGACGCCAAATAAATCGACAACTTGCCAGTAATCTGTAATGTAATCGGTTAAAGGTCACAAAATATTACATGGCCTAATCGTAGCGGCACTGTTAATTTCTAAATAAACGCTAAATAGATATCGGTATTTATCCAATGTTCTCTATCAATTTATCACTCTATTCTACTAATATTGAGTTGAATAATTGAATTAGGCAATGGGTATCTATTCGTTGTTAATGGAAATTGTAATCAGGCCCAATGGAAATATAATTAGTGTTATGGCTGATTGATTCTTGGTTTACAGCAGCATATGTCATGATTGCTGTAGGTGTCTTTATATTGTTGATTTCTATGATCGGATTTTATGGAGCTAGGAAATCCAGCAAGTAAATGCTTGGTATTGTAAGTAGTTGCTAACTTTAATTTGCAATTCATATCATAGCCCATCATGGATATCCTAGAAATGGATAATAGTATATTCATTGGCTAATAGTGGTGATTAAATTGTTCTCTAGTGATATAATTTGCTATTAAAATATTGATAACACTAGAATCTATACTCTTTACGAGGTTCAAATTGAATTTCTTGTTACAAAAGTATACGTCTTACGTAAGAAATCTTTGATCTATCAAATAATCGCGACTGAATTGTCCTTATTCTATTTTGTACTTTTTAGTATTTGACAGTTGCTATCATTATTTTCATCTTGCAAATTGTTGGTGCAATTTACGCTGGAGAGAATCGAGAGAGTGTAAGTGGAAATAATTGAAAAATTATTTCAAATGCTGTACAACTATTTAAAGTATTCGTCATCTGGAGAGATGATATTTTTCAATGTTTGTTCTTATACTTAAAATATTAGATCCTCCTCGCTATTCGAACTAGAATGACAAGCATTTTACAAACTCAATATGGCAAGAGATTGCATGATTACAAATGCACAAGAAATGAAACTATACAGGCTTAAATATTCGAAGAGGAATGTTACTTTGATATAATATCAAACTTGGAAATTGTCTCAATTAGCAACACTATATCTAGATCGTAGCTATTGGACTAAATGACTGGTATTCACTTGTACCCAGTTTGCTCTTGCTCCTTGAGCAGCTGTAAAGTAGCCGAACTATGTCTTTAGTTCGCACGATAGTGCCAATAAAAATAGGTTGTAGCTAGCTTGTATTCTATATGCTACAGGTAATGGCTCTACGATGTCGTCGCTATTATGATTCAAAATGAATAACAGTAACTCTTCGAGTGTAGAATTAATAGAGATTGCACCAATAAAAATATACAAAAAATGAAATTCTATACGCTAGGATATTCGAAGAGGAATATTTTACTAATATATAGTAACGTGGAATCTACGTTATTTATTGCGATAATTTCCTTTAGGATAGTAGAAATTATAAGAGTCGCGCAAAATTGAATCTTATAGTCGTATTTGCAGTAATCTTAGATGGTATTTCAGATCAGGAGCAATTTTATCATTTCCCTTTTATATTAAGCTGCTAAAAATGTGAAAAATATGACTTTATGATAACATTGGGTCTACTGTATTACATTTTTCCTAGCGATAGGCTCATGAAATAGATCGAACACTAAAAAATGTGGAGAATGTGACTTTGTGGCGAGATTGGGTCTACTATACTACATTTTCTTAGCGATAGGCTTATAAAATAGATCAAACACTGAAAAATCTGAAGAAGATGATTTTATGATGAGCTTAAGTCTACTAGAGTATATTACATTTTTCCTAGTAATAGGCTCATAAAATAGAGCAAATACTGAAAAATTGATTTCATATTCAGAGTTATAATAAGTTAAAAATAGAGTTTATGGCATGAGTACGTTTTAATTCTAAAAATTGTAATTTGAAGATTAATAATACTACATTTGTACCATATAATTAAGTAGCCTAAGGTACCGCCGGTACTTTAGGTCAATTTATCATACTCGTACATTACTAGTAATTTATGAGCCTATTAAGGGACTCAATAAGAATAGGATCCATAATCTATACATAGGCTATAGGGTACCTTTATGAATCTTTCTTTTTTTTAAGCTGCAAAGAAAGCTAAAAATGCTGGAATTGGATTAGCCCGTATTAACCTATATAACCTTCTCCAATGGCCAAAACAGCTGCTTATGGATGTATATATATATATATCTGACAATATAGATCTTGAAGAAATTTTATCTTATAGTATTTTACTGCTTTGCGGTTTATCATCTAAAAGCTACGAAAAAATGCTATAAATATGAATTGAAACAATTGTAAAATAGCTTGATTAATTGATGAGGAATAAAAGAAACCAATATAGGTATTAAATGGCTAATTTGCTTACAATATGCCTTTTTCGTTAGTGTTGGCCTTGTCAGCTGTATTTCATCATTTTTGCACCATCAGTCATCAAATCCTTTACCTAAATGTGAGCATAGGAATCATTACGCGATTGCTAGATTATGAGCTAAATATACTTTTGAAATTGTAATATGGTATAACCATCTAGCAGGCTAAAAGCTACCCATATTCTTCACATCATGTATTTTATTCATAATAGTGAAGAAATACAAGTTATCCATGAATAAATATCAGGACTACACCTCACATTAATCTTATTTTTTCTTCTAGCACTAACTTCATTGGTGATTAAGCCTAATCTGATTGTGGGACTTTCCATTGAATTAATTTCTTGATCATCCAATAGATTAGAGCAGTAAGAATAGCATCTCAGCATGACAGTAAATTATGTTTTAATGCATATGATTAACGGTTAGAAAGTACTATACAAGTTATATGACGCACTAGAAAGCTTATCAAAATTCAATTCCTCTGCGGTGACTCTTACGCCGATCCTATTTCTACACGTATTCAATGTTAAAAGGAACGCTCTAATCTTTTCCATTTTATAACTTTGCCATAGCAGTTTGAAAAGTGGTCAGAAAGTCAATAAACATGGGTTGTGGAGAGAGATGTATGCTGATTTCATTTTATATCATCACCTTTGGCTTTATGGTAGGTATTTTTTCTTTTACGAAAAGTTATAATAGATTGAAATTTAAAATTTCTATTCCCCAGTAGTAGTGTTTCTACTATTCAACTTAGAAATAAGTATGTTAATCAGATCCTTCTATCAGACGTAGGCTAGTTGTTCTGGTCGCAATGGAAGGAGATGAATAAATTTTGAAGTTTCTGAAATATTAGCTTACAAAATTGTCCTAAAATGCAGCGGGTTAATGGAATAGGTCATAGCTACAACCGAGTAAAAATTAGCGATATTAAATGATCTTGAATTCAATTTTAGATTTAATCACGATCGCTATCTTGATTGATTACCCTATATCTGAGATCCATAATAGAGTAGGCTCCTAAGCTAACCCATTAAGATTTTAAATATTTGACTACTATTAATGAATAGATTGTACAGAAGATAAGGCAGTTTAAAATCGATTAAAACTTAAACATACCAGCTAAAGATATTCTTATCGCAACTCCTATTCATTTTTATCTGCTAAGTATCGAGAACATATGGTTAATCTTGGAATGGATAATTAAGTTAGAGCGTAGATTTTCTACTTGTTTTAGGCGTTTAATGCCCTTAGTTTTTTCTGATGTAGACAATACGTTTGCAATAATTTCTACTTTCTCACCGTCTTTTTCTGCTTAATCGGCTATGCTTCCATCTAATTCTAAAAAAAATTGATTATGGGCTGATATTAGTTTACAATAAGTACCGGTATAAGTTCTACTTGAAAATATTTCTGTGCCTGTGGGTAGACGATAAACTAAGCTACGGTGCTTAGCAATTTAAAGTAATTTAAGAGAAATGCGGTGAGATCTTTGCATGTTTGCAGTAGAATATCTTAATGTGGTCTTTATGGATAAATTTTAGGATAATAATCATTACCTATAGTATCCTGTTTACTTTCATCTAAAAATGACATAAATGGAAAATAATGTTGACATGAAAATTACCAATTAACGTAATTTACGAGAAATAAGGCGAGACCTTTGCTTGTTTGCAGTAGAATATCAGCTGGATATCTTTAGAAGTATAGCCTTTATGGATATATTTTATGATAATAGCTATTCCTGTATTCTTTCATAGAAGAGTGAAATAAATACAAGATAGCATTAATGTGAAGATTACTATTTGATTTGATATAATCGTAAGGTCCTTGGAGCAGCTTTACTTGGGCTGGGTATTTATATTCGGACTAATGGAAATGGTTTAGATATTGTTGTCGATACATCATGGCATACTGCAGCATATATCATGATCGCAATTGGCGTAATGGTCTTCTTAATTTCACTACTGGGATGTTTAGGAGCAGTAAGGAAGAGCACATGTTTACTTGGCACGGTAAGTTAAGCCAACATGTAATATTTCTACATCGATTCCTATTTTTCCATTTCTCGGTTTTCTGTTTTCCTTTTGCATTGAACCAGTTGATATCTAGATGCATAATTTTATTTTTGAAACTACCAAACTGCATCCTTGATGAATTAAACAGCGTGTAAAGTTTATTAAAATAGTCATCAAAATGCGATTTCTATTTCATTTTCGAATCTATAGAGGTTGTAAGCTTTAATGTTATTTTACTTAGCATTACAAATTATGTACTAGTAGTGAAATAAATGCATAAGATAGTACTAAAAAGTAACGAGTTCTCAGTAAGGTGCATATTATTTCTAGCTATAGAGAAAACAGACAAGTACGCAAGAGAAAATAACAGTTCATATTTACCTACAGAATTCATGATTCTACGGTATTTGTCCAATATCGTTGTGGATAAAACTAATCTAACAGAAGGATTTTGCTCATGAATTAGAAAGTATTTAACGTTCATATCAAGAATTACTATCGTGTAGCCAAGAGAGAAAACAATGCAAATGTTATTCGTTAGCATATGAAATATGACTTCTATTTTTACGTTATGGATTAATTATTTTGTGTTTTGATTACTGAAACAACTTCGAAATAGTAAAGTGATCGATGTTTAATAAGAGAAATAATGATGATTACAATCCCGATATAATCGTCATTTCTAATTCTAACTTCAGCTGATTCGATGAGGATAATTCATGGGTTTAACTAATTTAACAGCTTACTAGAGTAAAGTTTTGCACGAAATAATTGTTCCATATCCTTTTTTACTCCTTATATGCGTAGTATCTTAGCTGTATGATTGCTATATTCATCGTGGAATTAGCAGGAGCCATTTATGCTGGTATTAATCGCACTGCAGTAAGTATCTTTCTCTTTCTAGCTGCAAAGCATATACAAAATATACACTGATATTTGCATGCGATTGTTTTATCGTTAATTGCTAGAAATACTATTTTTTATAAAATAAAGGTTGAAAGCACCATCAGAAATAAATTTAGCACGGAAGTTAAAGATTCATACGGACAACCTCAAAAAAATGCTATTACAACAGGAATCGATCAAATCCAAACACTGGTAAATATGGAATGATAAATCTATCCGTTCTAGAACTTTGAGATAGAATTTTGCTATCTACGAATTGATTTATGGTCAATTTTGTTAATCCGATTGTATCTTTAATTTCTCTCTATCACTGCTATTATAATAGTTCCAATGCTGTGGAATAGATTCGCCTTTTAACTGGACCAATTCGAAATGGTCGAACAGCAAGCCAGTAGGGAATTATGGTCCTCCCGTTCCAGATTCTTGCTGTAAAATGGAAATGCCAAACTGTGGTACTAATCCAGCTAATCATTATAATGAAACCATATTCACAGAAGCAATCTATCAACAGGTTAGAATTACTGTACCACAATGCAATCATGAGGCCTCTTTTAACTATAAATCGTGCATTCTCTTTTTTTAACATATCAGATGAAACATTAATATTGATCGAGAGTAAAAATTGTAAATTAATCACTCTATTCTATTGATCTGTTCGATATCTTACATTACAGGGGTGCTATATCAAAATTCGCGATTTAATCTCTAATAATATAGCCATCGCAATCGCTATTTTAGCAACATTTGGCTGCCTGCAGGTTAATTTTAGATTGCATGTGTTTATGATTGCCATTTTTTCTTATTTTAATCCTAAATCGATCCTTTAGTTTCGTTATATACAGTTAAGTGACTGAAATTGCTAATGATAATTATTCGGTTATCTACGAGCATCGTTACGCTTACTTCTGATTTTATGGGCATAATCATAATATTTGCATACAGCTCAAAGGTTTAGCCTATCGCTCTGGTGTGTAGTTGCTCGACTAATTGCTAATACATCAAACCTTGCCTAATAGGCTTAATTCACCGACATAAAATTAGAGGATCCAACTGTTAATTATAGCTCGATTATCTATGAGCAAAGCTACTCTTACTTTAGTTTACCAATATAATTTTTTTAAGCCTGCCTGATAGGCGTGATTTACATACACAAAGTTAAAGGATCCAACTGTTAACGACGTCTAGATTATATAAATATCGGAGCTATTCTTACTTTAGTTTATGAGCATGCTTAAGCTACACAAAGCTCAAGAATCTAACTGCTAACGATAGCTCGAATATTTGTTAACAGAGCTGCTCTTACTTTAGTTTGTAACCGTGATTATGATAATTACATAAAGTTACATGATTCAACTCTTCATTATAGATAGTTGGCCTCCTAATAGCGAGGTTGCTCTATAGTACTCTCGGTTATGAGTATGGTTATGAGATTTAACGGATTTAAAGCTAAATGATTGATCATTGAAATGAAATTGTTCGGCTACCTATTAAGGTGATTACTCTTATTTTAGCTGGTAGGCATGGTCATGGCTGCTTGCTTAATACGACATGTGAAGAAAGAAGAGTGATGTAAGAAGAGCAATGTACTAGCTTTTCAGCCTTGAGTGATTATATTGTTTGCATACTTTATATATCGCGATCAGGATGATAGAGTAATATTCTATCTTTGCACTTATCATCATGATTAAATTAAGCTATGTTATCAAGTAATTAATTAGCACAGTTACTAGACTGGTGCTAGTAACAAGTAATGCATAGAAGTGAAAAAGTTTTGTGTGCCTGTATCTTTCTCTGATCGATAACATGTACTATCAGTTAAGAATCATAAATGCTGCCGTCTTACTTAAATTTAGACTAGTAACGAGGAATAAACTGACAAGGAGGCTCAATTAAGGCTGCCTTTATAATACGTAGGAATTGCTTATTTTGTTTTGTTTTCTTAATTTATGAAAAATAAATGATTATACGCGTAGAGCTAAGTAATTTTACTGTTCGCTATAAAAATAGACGTCGTTTTCATAGATTTTTGACATTCTTTGTGCATATAATTTATCTGTAAAATAAATCTATTCTGTTTTCTCCTAACTACTCTCTGATTGTAGTCTAAATTGCATTTATTCGATTCGTTTGAATTAATAATAGCCCTACTTTAAGTTGTTATCGTCTTACATGCTATTGCAGATGTAGGAATAATGTTGATTAAGCTAGAAAAATCATAAGTAATCATGATAACTCTATATAAAGTTGTCTACTATATGCATGTTATTACATATATTCAGATATTATTGGCCGATCGGGCAAATACAAGTTATTCTAAAAACGATATCGGGCGATAGCTGTAAGAATCTTTATATTTGTGTTTTACTGAACTTGTTTCAGTAAAGATATCGTAATCTTGATTAAGCGAGAGAAATCATTAGCCATGATAGTCTCTACTTTAAGTTATTAACTACATCCACGCTACTACAAATATTCGGGTGGTATCGGCAGATTGAGGAAATAAAAGTTATTCTATAAATGAATATAGAGTGTACAGCTGCAATTGGAACTGTCCAGTTAACAGTAGTAGATAAGTCTATAATAGAGAAACTAGACAAATGCACATCTTAAAGTTTCCGGGAGATAAGTAGAGGATATTCTGGATACGTTCTCTGAAATGTAAAATTTTATATTTTCGAAAGATATCCAGAATATCTGGATATTTAAATTTATACCGTATATGATGATGATGTTAAAAAGAACTGCGTCTCTTCTAACTACGGAAGAGAGTTCTAATATGATCTTCTGTAATTACTCGTGTAAAATTTTATATTAAGAAGAGATATTCAAAATATCTGCAGGAAAAAAGATCGTTTAAATCCAGCATCTACATTTTAAAAGCCGCAATTGCAAAATTACTGGATACATATAACAGATATCCAATAAGAAGATTAATTGATATTTAAATTTATACCGGTACCGTATAAGATGATGATATTATGAAGAAATGTATATCTTATAACTGGCGAAGAGAGTTCTAATATGATCTTACGTTATTAATCATGATTAGTCTGGTATCTTAAATATCGTCTTCATTACGAGATCATAGAAACTCACAAAAATCCGCAATATAGGTACCATATGAAAGGCCATTTAATCTCAAGGATCTATTGCTATTACATATATTTTTTCTGTAAACTGTTTAGATTACTGTCATGATAAAATTTAAGCTTAGACTTAGAAATGAAATTAGTTTACATAGTTAAAAATGAACAAGTAATCATCAATTTAAAGTTATACCAATACAAAAGAATGCAAAGTAATATTTAAATGGAATGATGAATAAAGGTATTGGCTATTTTAGTAAATAGGACAAAATATGAATAATTTAAGCACTTCATCTACATATTGAACTGACGAAATGGGTTGCGAATAAGTTACTATAGTTTATATCCTTATTAAGTGAATATGGGTAAATTAATAGCTGTACAATATTATTGCATTCTTTATCCAGAATAAAATAAACGATAAGAAACTTTCAAAAACAGCTACAGAAACATCTATACCCAAGAATAGAGCAACGTGACCTTGCTAAAAGCAAAGCGTCGCATCAGTCAAAGTTGGTAGTTAGTTAATGATACACAAATTATTGTTTCCATAAATTTGAAAGCTGTGTTGGATTCCTTTTGTGTCATAATATACTACGATTATCTGTAGTTCTTAAAACATTTCTGTACTGTAAACTTCTTATAATTCATGTAGCATCTAAATAAATATTTCTAAATTAAATATGCCTAATATAGGTTACACAATTTTACTGCTTGTAGTTGTCTCACTAGAAAATCTGATAGCACACCATAGAATAAGGCAACAGATACTGGTTATAGTACGTTAGTAATGACTAGATTCATTTGTTCAAGAGAGTGCAGATAACAGATAGGCATTACATTTGTATGTGGATAGTTTATAAGCAATAAACCTGAAAGTTAGCTATCAATTTATTATGGCTAGAACACGTTCTAATGTCGAATGTAAGTGTTTGAATCTATTCTTCTACTAATATAAAGCTTTTCAAGATGTAATAAAAGCAATGTATCTATGGGCTAGATTTGGCGGAAAATCTACCTTAATTCAGCCAGAATAAAATTGCACATAGACTATGAAAGAAGTCAGAAATAATCTACAGTTTCATAAATATTATGTTAAACTGAATTGCTACTCCTGTAACTAAGTTATCAAATTGCTCAGTAAGCTTGGTATGGCCGACTTATTTTTACAAATCAATAAACAGACGAATACGTTAATAGCACGATATCGTATTTAAAGAATAATAGAATATTGAACATGTCTTTATACACGGTTGTTCAGAAACAACAACTTGCTTTGAAGATGGATATTAAATTGCTCTACAATTCTTGAAATGAATACTTAACATGGGAGACATCCACGGTTTTTAATTTTAATTTTAGCTTCAACATCTTGACCGCCCTTTACCGAAAGCTTGACTTTGGTGTACGCAGATTGTCGGTGAAACTCGCGACATAGGCAACAACTAAATATAATTCCCAATATCTACAATAAAATGAAGTGACATTATACTCGTATATATTTTCAAATATCTTGCTTACGTATTTATGCTTAAATAGGGTAATTTATCGACTTAATACAGTAATCGCTGTAATAGCATCGTATTTATTTATAAATTATAATATTTATCCAATGAGATGATTATTCATCTATTGGCCTATAATTCATAACAAAATATAACAGAACTGTTAAAGTACAGGTTACGCTATATTTCCATTATGTAATATTTATTCAATAACACTGAAAATTAAATTTACACCGATACAAATTGGTGCTATGAAAGTTCCAATCGTTAATTGTAAGGTAAATATACGTACTAATTGTTACTATATATTTTTATCACCAATTGCCATGGAGTAGGCTATATGTGGAGCTAATCTGTTTCGATTGCAACATATCTATACATAATAACTAGATTTTATATCTGAAGAATAGCCCTAATTTAATGCTAACCTGCAAAAGGGCTACAGCCAAAGAAATACCACCTATTGCTAATAAATTTCGCTTGCTATAATCAATAAATTTTGTCAGGCATCCCTGAAAAATTAAAGAAAAGCAGTCGGATATCGTTAAGTAGGTTACCAAAGATTGGAAGTAGCCGTTTGCTCTTAAACATGGCTAAAGAACTATTTTAGTATCACAAAGCTATCAAGACTATCAAAAAAGATTCGTTAAACTTAATAAGTACTAGAAATTGACGAGATTTCAGTCTTGCAATATAAGCATATGCATTTATTATGGGATACTTACTGTATTATAGATATTAGTAATATTGCCTTGTTTGCCGCAATTTTTAGCCATACTAACACAGCATGAATCTGGAACAATCGGCTTTCCATTGGCGAAGGAACTGTTATACCAAGAAGCAATAGTAGTTGCTCCACAACAGTGAAACTGTCCATGCAAGAAAATAAAATGAATTTGATCAAAAAACTATGTCAGTTTATAGATTAACTGATTCGGATAAAAGAGAATCTATATAGAATAATCAAATTACCTTTTGCTGAACCTCATTGACTGTTGTTATGGTTGCGTTGTGGCCGTTACCATAATCACTCATGACTTGACTTATAAATCGAGTAGCATAGTTTCGAACAGTGTCACGGTAGACATAACCAATAATTCCAGCAGTAATTTCGATGGCAGTAATAATGGCAAGGATAATCGTGTACTAGATTAAAGATTTAATTAAAGACGAGAAAATTATTAAGATATCGCTTTGTAAGTATCTCGAACTGCAAAGACTGATTCAGATATGGATTTAAGCTTCACTAGTAGTTGATTCATATTTGATCAATATTATATTGATTGCTACCCCTATTCATATTTTGATTTTCATAAACAAGAAATCCTCAATACTTTCAAACAAGGATCAAATGTATATTAGCCTAGTATTGAAATTTAAAATCATTTCTAGTAGTTTCTACAATCGTTTATATGATCATGTTTAGTTTACTGCGGTTTAAAATAACTTCAGATGTTAGTTAGAATAATTACCGCAATAAATGTTGGATATACATTTCAGAACAGAAGAGTATTAAATTTCAAGTGATATCGAGTAGAAAGAGGAACTTATAAGTATGATAGTTAGGTAATGTGATGTATTGGTAATTCAAAAGTTTGTAAAATAAAAAATAAAAAATAGCTGATAAGTGAAGAATTTGAATTGACAAATAATTATCTTAGCTAATCTACAGATGCTAATTTGTGCAATCACCGTAGTAAATGTTGGATATCAATTGAAGAACAGAATAGTAATAAATTTCAGGAGATATCGATTGTAAGTAGGAATTTAAAAGTATGATAGTAGGGTAATATGATACAATAGCATTTTAAAAGTTTGTAAATAAATAATAATAAAATGTCTGATACATGGGAAGTTAAATTGATAAGTCATAACCAAAGCTAGTCCAGTATTATTGAAAAAGTTGTACTAACTCATATAATGCCTTACCAGTAGCAGTACACATGTATTGCCTGCCCAAGCTCCACAGCATCCAAGCCCAGCGATAACAATGATTAGACAACCGGCAGCTACTGCTATAGCAATTCCTCCTTTCAATGTACTATCGCTAAAGGCTGGTAATTGGTTATACTGCAATAGTGCATAAATTCCTACTGCCATAATCGCAATACCAATTGCCTGTATACGTGGATAAAGGTAAAATCGTGTTATATATGATAAAGTCGAAAGAAAAGCGATAAATTAGGTTAATGAATAAAACTTTGTATGTGCGTTAATCCTTAGAGAGTAACACAAATTTCTATATTTTTTAATCCGATACAATATCTTCGAACGATTACATAAGTATTTTCTACTACTAGTATTGAAAACTAGATAGTACGGGTACTTATAGTACTTCTTCATTACTAATAAAGGAAATATCACAGAGTATGTTAATTAAAAGATAATAAAATGCTATGAAATGATAGTAGTTTGTGAAAGTAAGTTTACAGCTAAATTGATATAGACTAAAATGTGACATTTTCTTATACTGCTTGTAAAGCAAATTGTTTATAAATATCTATAATATTAGCCTAAACTTATGCTATGACAAAAAGTCATATGTTAAAAGATGAAATGTGTTTATTTATTACCGTAAATATCAAATTTAAACACCAAAATATGATACGAATACATTGGTATCCAGAACGAAGATGCATTCTTGATTCAGTTGAAGGTTATTGGAGGATACAATAATAACTTACTATAAATGTGTTAATGTTGATTTAAGTAGCGTAGTAGAATAAAATTCGGGTTTCTATGGACTAGTTACGACTTTTATCCTTCCCGTTTTATCGACTAGGCTACAAAAGTTGAATTGTAAATAACAAAATCGTCGACTGCCTATCGATAAACTTGGAAAGTAGGGAAGAAAATATTATAGAAAATTGTCTTAGCTAGATAGCCTGATGAAACACATGTAGACAGCAGTGTATCGAATTTTATATTAGAAGGCAACGCAAAATATCAGCTTAATTCTATCAGCAACTTGGGCATATCAAATAGATCAACTTTGGATTGATTGGGCTTGCTATTATCGAGAAAAAGGATAGGCATCAATCATGCTATAGACAAGTAAGTGACGTTGCTACTTTCATCAATAGTAAACTAGTCATTAGACTGACGTAAGAATTAATATCCAAATAGACAAAAAGGATAGCAGTATTGCCAGAATAAAATGAAGAAAGGGTAGCTATAATTAGGTTAGAGTAGTCAGATTGACTAAAAAATTGCTATGGTAACCAGATGCCACGTGACGATGACGACACGCTACGTATTAAAGTAGGTCTAATTAACAGTTTATAGATCAGCTGGCTGCAATTATTATCGATTAGTACCTATATATATATATATATATATATATACATATTTCAATTTTAACTGAATTAACACTTATAATGGATTAAAATCATATTATTGGAATGTGAATAAAAACTCTTCATGCTTAATTGAATGTCCACTGAACGCCAATTAATTAATCGACTAAAATTTTTATTTTCGCTGTAATAGTTACAGCTAACAAGTGAACAATGGAAGGGAATGAATTAAATAGAAAAATGGAACAGATTTGTTGATCTACGAGGCATCTATCTTCAAAGTGGAATAATTGGGCGACAATGAAAAGTATACTATTGATCTACAGAAATTTTATTTTCGCTATTATAGCGTCGCGAAGTGACTTTCACTATCTAATGCTTATCTTATTTCGTTAGATGGCATGATTTGGTATTTATCGAAACTACCGTTATCTATAATGTTATACGTTCTTTTATAAATAAATGTATACTGTAGTCTAAAATATTAAGTAAGTACTAATAACGAATGTTTACGAAAATTGACTATAAATTGACTAGTTTTTCAATAGAGTTTGGGTTAAGTTTTGTCTAAAGAGAGAGTTATAGTTTTCAGCAATAGTTCTACTTTTCGTCGTTTTGACAAATTTACATTTTTAACAAAAGGTCATTGCTAACAAGTGAATGATAGAAGAGAAAGGATAAAATAAATAAAATTGAACAGATTTGTGGACTTATGAGACTTCCGAGTATGTCCTAAAAGGGGATGAATCTGACAAAAGTGAGAAGAGTACTATTAATCTGCAGAAAATTTATTTTCGAAGTAGTGGTTATTACTAACAAGTGAATGATGGAAGGGAATGGATAAAATAAATTGAAAAGATCTGTTGACCTACCAGACATAAACCTAATAGTGGATTAATCTAGCGAAAGTGAAAAGTGTATGAAACTGCTTCTCTTTTGAAATGAGAAATAGACATCCTACATACCCTATTAGTCTATTAGATGTAAAGTGTATAGGGAGTAATAGTCTCTAAATGTATTTCAAATCGGAAATTACTTTCTAATATATAAAATTTCTATGCAAAATATTCGAATTTAGTAAATATAGAAGCCTAAGCGAGATCTTTTGCAGATCATTGGCGTTCTTTCCTGTCTACCAACTTGGTAAAATGATTTTAAAATGTGATACTAGATAATCTTGAAGGCCAGCCATGCTCAAAATCATATTAAATAGTTTTTATTTTATTAAAATTGACGATATAACATCCCAGATTGAATAAAACCCATTCAACCATTTAAAATACCATTTAAAGACGATGTATCAACTGTTGGTTGATCAATTTCATGAATTTATAGCTGTGTAAGCACATTTTGCTTTCTTGTGGTTCGCAGTTGTTATACAGGAATTTTACCCAATTCTGAATATCAATCGCAATTAGACGAATGTATAGATTAAAAAATATCGTAAGATCTGGCCGCCATTTAGATGTAATAGAGCCTTTCGATATTATATCCTCTTTATGTTTAATAAATATAAGAAAATCAAAAGACTCTTATTGCAAGTTATCCAGCGCAGGTTGATATTTCTCATTGTTTATTTTATTTAATCTTCGAGATATTACGAATTAAGGGCTAGCTGTTAAAGCAATTTTATATAGTTTATAAAATTAGCTAGATTTGGTCATTATAAATTATAGCGAACTTGAATTTGTAAATACCATATGATTGCTGCTTATTATAGTTGACGCTTTAATTTATAACATCATATGTCAATATAA
This sequence comes from Trichoplax adhaerens, assembly GCF_000150275.1. NCBI lineage: Eukaryota > Metazoa > Placozoa > Uniplacotomia > Trichoplacea > Trichoplacidae > Trichoplax > Trichoplax adhaerens. Next base: position 454,858 of record NW_002060967.1, read on the forward strand.
CCCGTTGATGAAAGTAATATCATGCTTTATGCATTAACTCCGATATACTCCTGTTATTATTGGTTAGAAAGTTTACTCGAATCATCTAATTGCGTATTCGCTTAGTCTGCTATATCAATAAGTTAAATTCATAAAGAATAGCGCTAATAACATATACTATTTGTTAACAGGGCTAGAATCGCTGTTGCTCTGACATAAATGAAATGAAAAAAAATGATCATATTCGTTAAGTGTAGATCAAATTAGGTAATAGGAGTAAGTTATAAAGGTGTATCGGTTTGTTACGATTTACTGGTAGTAGTAAGCTTAAGTCGTCTAAGATAAATTTAGCAGATCATTTTACGAGCAAATGGTGTAGTATTACATAGTAGTCATGATCATAAGTATAGCAATATGGTATTATATTTAAATGAAAATTAGCTCTAGGTGTAAATAAAATGGATACTAGATAATCATGTTTTATATGTGTAAATCAATTATAATAGCAAATTTATTCAAAGTCTTTGCGTTAATAAATAATCTTAGAAACTCTTTTATTAGTCTATGCGTTTATAAATGCAGCGATAAATCAATTATAGTTCTAACTTATGAAATTTTTATCACAGGTTTCACATATTATAAGTCAAGTCTTTACCATGCCAGCTATTTCAAGCATCACTTGTTAATCGTTGTTATAGATTCCATCATTTCATTTTCCTTCTAGGCTTTATGCGAATCAATCCATTTTGTGACGTAAAGACTTGAAAATTTTTAGTTCATTCAGTAAAGGAAGTCGATCGATGAAAGATTTAATGACCTCTATCAATAGATTAGCCATGATCATTTTCAATAGTTTTCTTGAAATTGTTGTGTTTGGAGTTACAAAGACTTCATTTCACGGCAAGACATTTTATAGCACATGAAGGCTGCACAAATTAGGCAGAGTAACTAAAATTTAGAAATAAGAGCATACGATCAATATATTGATTTCAAAACATACAATGGATTTAACAAGCACATGGAATTAATTAAAACAGGAATATTTTAAATGTTTGTAACTGTCGATACAAATAAATTAGGCGTTACAGCTACATGGAAATTGCTTAACATAATTTTTTATCCAACAGAGCTTGTAACAGAATTAATATTGAAATTATAAAATTATGTACTAGATGACTGAGTTCTGAAGTATATTTGTCTCATTTATTATATTTTATTTAAGTATTCCAATTGAAATAATCTGGTATACCCTCGGGATATCCACTAGGCGATATAGTAAATAACTCATTGGTCAAAGTTACGTACATTAATTGAAATAGATGGCGCTAATTTTTGAAATATTTAATAAACTGAGTTATCCATTATAACTGATATACAGAATTTGATCAAGCTTTGAGCTAGTAACTGGAGTTATACTTTATAGTTGTTCTATTTATTGGTCCAAAAGCTATGTTAAGCCGGGTGAAAAGAAGGAGGTAGCTAGTTATTTTTATAGATGTTTAGAATCCAGTTACAAATGATACATGTTGCGGAGTAGATGCTATTTGAACTCCGCTGCCACTCTGACTAATAATAATATACTAAATTATAGTTTTATACAATAATTAAAGTTTCTTCGTGCTGGTTAAGAATATTCTTTAATGTTATATTTCTGCTTTAACTAGAAAATTACTAGCTTAAAATACTTATGCACAATAATTCAATCACGATTTTAGAAAAATAGAAGATCATTAAAAGTTCTATTTATCCAAAGTAACGATATCTACTCGCTGTAACCAGATTCAGTTTCGTAAATATTTGTAGAAAAATCTGAAACTCGATAGCTGGTTCTGAATCATAACGGTGTTTTTGACTAAATTTGTTTGATATAAAATCTCTGATTCAATGAGGATTAATGGTTAACTAATATTATACACTGTCCTGTACCTGTAATGATGCTATTGCCATGGAGAAGAAAGCTATCAATAGTAGATGGCTATCGATGACTGTTGAGTAAGTGCCTTTGCATCCCTACAATTGGCGAATATAGTTATCTAAATTATTGTTTGATGACGGTAGAAATTAAAGTAGCCAAAAATTATACAGATATCGTGTATTGCTTTTAAAATTTAAAATTTACCACAGTGTGAATAGAATTAAGATGTATATTGCATTGGTTATCAAATTGAGATTTACAGCAACTTATTGGCACTAATGCACGTAAATTATCCACTTCCAGCATAGAATGCCACCTTGAATTTTCCCAGTCGGTATAATTATTAGATCCACAACAGTCATACTATGGTGGAATTAATCAATGTTAATTAGAGTAGTTAAATTTAGTAGTTAAAATTGATATCTGCTGCATCGATTAAGAGTCGACGACATAAATAATGCTCAAGTACCGTTTTCTGCATTAAATCGAATCCTTTGGTGATTTTCTTAATGTGTGGATCGTTGGATAATAGATCATAACTTTGTTTTAGTTCTACTTCCATGTTTTCTTTAATTGTTTTTTGTATCTGCATATTGTTTATGGTTAATTCGATAAGCAAGACCGACATTTAATTAAGGGTGTAAAAATGATCCAAAAGCCTAGCTCGTATAAAACTAATATTTTAGACAATTTACAGATCAGGCTTTAAAATATTCGTTACTATAAGGAATCTGTGTTGTTCGTCAAAAGCAATTATGGTATAGTATTGAATTTGTAAAAGGAAGAATCAAATACAATCGAATTGATATCTTTAGTTTATCAACTTTACATTTAATTGTTAAAAAATCAGAGTTTTAAAAGTAAGAAAAGTTAGAGACTGATGTAAAATTATTTATTCTGTCGTAATAATCATGATATAACTGAGTTCGAATTGGATTAGCAGAACAGTTGTTTAGCAGTCATCAAATGACAGATACATAGCTAAATTGGACATAAAACCTTACCCGATTTTTGTAAACTAGGGTAATGACAGATGTTGTGATTTCAAGTGAAATAATTAAGAAAACCAAGGAAATAAACTAGATCAAGGAAAGAGTAAAACATTAACAATATGGTGTAGAGTGAGATTTGGAAACAGGATCTAGTTACTTGTAGAAATGATTGTTATTATTGCTTTGCGAATACCAGCATTTCATATTTAAATATGCATGCAGTTGCTTGATAAATTTATAGTTAGTACAATACAGAAAAATTGAGTTTTATCGGAATACTTTCCCTTTTATATTCATACAATTTATGGTATGGTAAAAGTTACAGATTTATTTGCCGTTAGAATTGCAAAAAGAGTGATATAGTACCTTTTCTTTCTAATTGTGTCTCAGTACTTTGATGTAAGGAAGTGTATTTTAACTCATAAATTCAAATTTAAAAATGACAACACTGTTATTGCTAATTTTAGACTATGCGATGTAAGTCAGTAGGCCAATATAAATAAATTTGAAATAGGATTCATAGATGAATTAAAATGTTTCTCGTTCTTAGTTATACATAGATGATTATGAATAGATACTATGCAGAAATCAGAAAACAAACCTAGAGAACAAAATTGTGCCCAATAAGTGCTGAAATTAATGTATGGTAGATTCTATCAGCGTACACTTTCTAATTACTTTCCTAATGCAATTAAGGGCATAAATAAAAGTATGATACGTCAAGCATTAGAGTATGTGCACTTACTTCACAAAGCAATCAAGCTAAAGTTAAAGTATATCTTTTCAATGTATGCTAATTGAAAAGTCGAAGATAGTCAACCCAAATTTGTGGTTTCTTTCGTATTTAGTACGAATATCTGAATATAATGTTGATGAATTTGATTGCTTTTAAATTTAAAATAAATTTGAGTGTAATATACTCGTATAACTGTTGTATTTTAAATTAGTATTTTAAATTTAATATAAGGTATAAAATGCTTTGCAATTTGATTTATTTTTAATATGGGAATGCTATTTGATTGAAAGATTGGATAGTGGTTATTGTTTATTTATACTATAGATCATAATAATACAATTGGTATAGCTTATAAATGTGGTCAAAATTAAAAATTCTTTGATGTCTATATCGGAATACTATGATGTTCTGATTAGATTGGATAGTTGCCATTCGTATAGATCACTAAATTGTAGTTTGTTTAACCCGTAAACGTGAATGAATTAAAAGATCTTTTGGTATCATAATATTAATGTTTATGTATGTATAACGATACGGCAGGCAAAAGGGCTTGCAAGCTAACGCTTTTAATGATTTTTAACAGATATGCTCAAGACTAAGCCTATTTGGAGTAAAATGATATAATATAACTTACAACAATCGTTAAGGCTTTGCTACTTCGAACCGATGCTATACAGCCTAAGATTCCAGTAATAACAATAACAATCCCAGCTGTAATGGCTAGATGGGCGGCGGTAAAATAATTGCTAATTGATGGCATCAGATATAAGAAAAAATACTGCGAAATATACAACCATATGCCTAATCCAAGTAAAGCTCCTCCTGATCCCTGTAATCATGAGTCATTTGCTTAAAATAAGGATTATTTAAAGCTGGATTCATTAACGTAATCAGATAGATAAAACTTATTTAGACTGACTCTTAATTTAATTTAATAGTTATTGTTTTCCTGACTCGCAAGTATCTATTAAGGTATTATTAGTATTGATAATGTATTCAATTAATAATGTCAACATAGAGACGCCGAACATTATCTCAAAGAAGTAAACTAGAATCCGATAAAAATATTAAGATAATATAAAGAATGCTGCTATCTATGTAGAATCTAGGTAATATTTAAAGTAGTATGTCGTATACTATAACTGATGGATTGTTATCATGTCGAAATTTACAAATTGTAATATTATTACGCAATTTTTTTCAAGCAAAAGTACTTTTTAATGCGCAATTATGTTGCAAAGCAGGATATCAGGTCAGGATGCTTTTATAAATCTTTTCTAACTTTTACTACCTTTATCTTATTTATTTTAAGATACTGAATCGCGCCGAATAAAATTTCAGCAAGTGTATCATGAACAAATTTTTAATTGATCTCCAAGTAATATTGAAACAGTATTCTGAAGATTATGCTTGTATTTTAAGTTGATCTATAAACGTTGATGTTTAAAATTAGAGTGACAAAAACTTTTATTCCATCTATCAAATATCATTAAATAGGACTACATAGTACTATAAATTATTCTAATCAGGAAGTAAAGTTGCATCTTTCCATTAGATAAGAAATATTTTAATTAATACTATAATCCCTAAATTTTACTATGATATATTATATAATGTTTAACATTATTAGAACGTCAAGATGCTAACGATTGTTTCAAGTTTGACATTGAACTATTATCAAATTGATTCATAAGCCTTACCCAGAATATTATGTTAGCAACAAAGAAGAAAATTTCTGCTCGTTTTCTGTTTCCCCTAGATATTATTTAAAATTGTTAGGAGTAAGCAGTAGCAATGATAAAATGCAAATGACTAGCATATATATAAGATATTATGATTTAAAAATGTTTTTCAGATCGATAAATAATTAATATAAACTTTTCAGGCTGAAATAAATGATAGTTTTTGTGAAATGAAGGAAATTATTGCTAAACCATGCATAGTTAGCATGTTTTCGATTAAAGTTAACGTATCATGTACGTTTAATACTCCTAGTCCGAACTTGATGTGAATTAATAAGTTCTTTTAGCTAGAATGTTAATTACAGTAAGATTTAATAGTATATTACGAGTTCATTTACATCTACGTAGTAAATAAAATTGCAATTTATGAAGGTAATTCAAGTCTCAAAGAATTGGTAGCTAAATCCGTAAAAATGGAAATTAGTTATTGTAAATATAGCACTATAAGAAGAAATTATCATTCAGCAATTCAGTCCAGTGATATAACTTGAATAGAATATAATTGTTATTTAAGATTAAACTATGGATAGTAAAGATTACTGCGAGTGAGTTGATTGATTTGGTAATAAATTATTAATCCTTAACTGTAAAAAGATTGTGATAAGTTACACTTATTAAGATTCCACAAGAATGGTTCAATATCTTCATGAATTATTCAATACTAGTAGGTTAAGATTACGCTAAAGCTGCTGTATATCCTATACACTGGTATGCTATTAGAAGAGAAATTGGTACATAATTTACAGACAAATTAAAAATGAGATTTTTCTACCATTTCAAATCTCAACAATTTGTATGGAGAAAAATAAAAGTAATCTCTAAGGATAAAATTAAATTCTTATATCATTTGCAAATTTAATAATAAACGCTAGTACTTCTAGTTAGTGCCAATATATTAAGATCTATTTTCTATCTAGCATTAGTGTTGCATTTTAAGTATAATAGCAAAAGTGATGTTGTAATTCAATCTATCAATGTAAACGCAACCTAAATCGAAGCATGAAAACTACTTTAACTACACTATCTCTATTAGTGGTAGAGAATTTTTTATTTTAGGAATAAACAATAACGTGTATCAAGGTATCAACATGGAAACAATTTCAAATTCGATGAAGAATATCTTTTACATTACATGAAAATGAGGATTAAGCTATCAATTTTTGTCCTCCTTACATTTTGAACAATCTTTCTATCTTAGCATGAGGATATTGGTAAAGCCGAGCAAATATGGGTGAGATATGGCCAATTGGTGATAATATTAATTCTTTAAGCTTTGATATCTATTGTTGAATCATTACGATTATAACATGATAATAATATATTTCAAATAGATAGAACAAAACATTATCAAAACAGGAACAGCTGTTACATTATCTTGGCCATTGTTACCCATTGAGAATGCAAGGTAATCAGCTTATACTCTCATAAGCTAAACTGTTTTTTGTCTTCATGGACAAGAGTTGAATCATTAGAATTAAAGGTATTCATCTAATTTGATGTATAGCGTTATTCACCGTTAGATGGCAACACCATTGATTTTATTATTTTCGATCGATACCATAATTTTCCATTTCTATTCCTTCTTGTTATATCCCATGTAATAGAGTTGAAACAATATCGTCGCTGTTTTTTTTTTATACTCCACTGCTTTTAGTAACTGGATAACAACGTCATGAAGATAAAAATTTAAAAATTACTTAGCTATTTTTAGGCATTTTCATTTTTCTATCATCAATTCTATTGAAAGTGAAATTCTTAAGCCGTTATTTATAATTTAAACAAGTTTGATAATTTAATTTTCGAATATACACGTACGTGGAATACAAAAAATTGCAATTGAAGATCTCTGGTTACGATGAATTATAGTAATAGTATTAAAATAGATCTTATTATTCACTTTTAGTCTTGAACTTGCTTTAGATAGCCTTGATTCTGTTGTATTAATGAGCAGAATGAGAATACAATGAGTATTATATTCTATACGTGTCCAGGCTAGGAATGGGTAATGTTATTGCATGCTTCGAGCATTTAAAATACTTACAGGATCATGATAAATTTGATTGTATGCCCCAATCATGTACTTACACATAACTACCCCTATCATGATTTCATTTGTAATCGTGACATTATTATATCAACGATCTTATTGATTTGGTAAATACGATTTTATTTCCTGGAGATGAATTGGGAATTGTCGTGCAGGCGACATAAAAGGCATATGAAACATCAGTATCTCTTACAACGAAATCGCAGGATAGGAAGAATTCATTTTTTTATAGCCTTATTCTGCTATGTGATGTGTTGAATATAGAGATGTCTAGAGTATCGATGGCTTTTCCATATTCAACGCTGATCTTATAAGAATTATCGTTACCCATAGCAGTGATTGGGGATTGTATTTCATTTTAGTCCGTTTTAATGGAGATTTGGTAAGTTACTCCCTGAATCAAGCAATCATACTAGAGTATACTATGCAACAGACTAGGAGATTTTTATACAGACAGTCGAACACACGCCATTTTGCTTCTAATGCACTATGCTGTGCTATAGTGTTGCTTTCTTGACTACGGGCACGCTTTAGTCCCTCATTTTTTCTCTATCGTAAAATACTGCTCAGTGTAAAATGGAAAATTCTCGTATTTGGAAATGCTAATATTCTACTGTACAATGATTGCAGTTAGTTAGCCTTCCAGTTGAGTAGTCTACCTATGTGACGTATGCGATCATTCAGATCTTAATTCCTCCGTTCAGGTAACCATTTGTTCAAGTTAATTTCCTACATGATACAATCCAACAAAGTTTTCAGTGTACCCCATTACTTACAGCATATTGGCTAAAACTTGTTGTACACTTGTCAGATGTAGTACAGTAAGCTACAGGCAGTATAGGCAATGATCGAGATTTTAATGACTTCATTTAGCTAACAACTTGTCCAGGCTAATTTCCAACAAGATGCAATGTAAGACATTTTCAGTGCACAGCATTGCTGTATGTTAAATTACTTGCAGTGCGACGCAACGCGTTGTACACTTGGCTACTTACTTACATTATTCCATACTGAGTATGTTTGTATAAATAATTGAAAATATAAAAAATTTCGAGCGACACAAACCCAAGTTTACGACCCCTCTCGTCCCTACCCAAATTTTAGATATACATAACAAGGATCGATCATGGTAGTATCTAACTCGTTAACTTAGCTGATCCTGGAAGTTCCTGGAAGTTGGACAATGTTTCAAATGATGTTTGAATCTCACGAATGGATTCTGTTTACTTATATCAGTGTATGCAGTGGAAGGAGGCGAATTGAACGATACCCAGTTTCATTTGTGAAAGCTAAGCAAAATTTATACAATTTACTAGCATAATTTGATGACTTTACAAAGCGGTTTATTATTTTGTAAAATTTGATCCAACTTGAATATTGAACGTATATGCCCGTGTAGATATGATTTGGACGGTTTATATAATTCGGCGGTTTTAAAGGGAATTTTAGGTATTGAAGATTTATTTCGGTGTCGCACTATGGTGTGCCAGATTTGAACTGGAATGATTTGACTTTTGTACGTAAATATTTGATTTGAACGATTGAAGAAAAATTTTACGAATTGTATCGAAGGTTAATATTAATATCTCTCTCTCGCTTTATAGATACATAAAGAAATTAATAGTAAATTCAATTTTAATTTAAAATGAGCTGCAATCGAATAGCAAGAATATTGAAATGCAGAGATTTATCATTTTTCTGGTCATTCTACGCTTTAGTACCACTGAATCTTGCACCAAACTACGGTAAGCGACCAGCTCATTTGGATGATAATCATGGACAGAGTACAGTACTGTATTACTCACTATTGTAGGCATATGATGCAATTAAAATGACCAGCAAATTGGTCGGTCTTTGCATTTTATCCAAGGATACCGAATAGTATCCTACAAGTTCACCGCCATAAGTCTAGAACTCAATCACGGAGTTTACTTCAATATTTCCGATCAGGTTTGGAGTAAGAAAGTGATGTTAAAACACTCATGGCTGCAAGATGCTTTACTGCAGATCGCCGTTGCTAGTGTGCACTCTGTCAAACAGTTTAACTGACACGGATGGGTTACCATTTGAGACGTTTTGGCAAGAAATCTCTACAATAGAGGTAAAATCAATCACTAAAAAGCACGGGAAAATTAGCGCAATTGGTGAAAGGGTACTTCATTAACATCAGGTCAATGGACATGGGCATAATCAAGATGAAACTAGGGACTTTTTAAGTTTTCCACCTCTCTCTTAGAAGTCCCTAATGAAACTATACAGGGTATATCATCTCATATCGTTCTACATAAGACTAAACGGGGAAAATATCGTTCAATGCGAAACTAGACGAGCAAATATCGTTCAATGTGAAGCTAGACGTGGAACTATTAGTTCAATATGAAACTAGATGGGTGCATATCGTCCAATAGAAAACCGTAGGAGGGCCATATCGTTCAATATGAAACTAGGCGAAGGCATATCAATCATTCAATAGAAAATTGTAGGAGGGTAATATCGTTCAATAAGAAACTAGATGAGGGTATATCATTCAATATAAAAGGTAAAACTATATGAGGGCCACGTATCATTTAATATAAAGCTAGATGAGAGTACATCATTCAACGTAAAAGGTAAAACTATATGAGGGCCACATATTATTCACTATAAAACTAGATGAGGGAATATCATTCAACGTAAAACTATATGAGGGCCACATATTATTCAATATAAAGCTAGATGAGGGTATATCATTCAACATAAAACTATATGAGGGCCACATATTATTCAATATAAAGCTAGATGAGGGTATACTATTGATCATTCAACGTAAAACTATATGAGGAGAACATATTATTCAATATAAAGCTAGATGAGGGTATACTATTGATCATTCAACGTAAAACTATATGAGGCCACATATTATTCAATATAAACTAGATGAGGGTATATCATTCAACGTAAAACTATATGAGGGGAACATATTATTCAATATAAAGCTAGATGAGGGTATACCATTGATCATTCAACGTAAAACTATATGAGGGCCACGTATTATTCAATATAAAACTAGATGAGGGTGTTAACAAGGGTATATCATTCAACATAAACGGTGAAACTATATGATCATTCAAAGTAAAACTATATCAGGGCCACATATCATTCAATATATAACTAGACGAGGGCATATCATATGAAATGATACCTATGCCCTCGCATCCTTTCATATTGAATGATATGCCCTCGCATTGTTTCATATTGAATGATATAGCCTGGCATCGTTTCTTATTGAGTGATATGCCATCGTAAAGTTTCAAATTGAATCGTCTAGTTTCTCCTTGAATGATATGGGTAGAATTTGATATTGAATGATATGGCCTCGCATAGTTTCATATTGAGTGATATGCCATCGTATCGTTTCAAATTGAATGGCATGTCCTCGTCTAGTTTCATGTTGATATGCGTATACCCTGGTCTAGTTTCTCCTAGGGTAGAATTTCCTATAGAATAATATAAACCCTGGTGTAGTTTCATGTTGAATGATGTACCCTCGGCTAGTTTCATGTCGGATGATATCATCCTTCCATCTGAAATTAGACGAGGGAAATATCCTTGACTATGAAAGTAGACGATGGCACTGGCACATGATGAACTTTCACGCAATGTAAAATAGAAACCTGCGCGAAAGCTGGTACGGGCTAGCCTTGTCTAGGGCAAAGTACGCACGCGTGCCAATTAGCCAATCAAATTTGTCCACGATCACAGCCATTTCAAAACATCCACCCGGCTTGAGTGCTGTTGACTTGAACCAGTGGATTGGCACTAGCAGCACTCATACTGCCCTTAGCGATAGAGTAATAACTACTCAATCATCTTTCCACTTGTCTAGAAACTGTATCAAAGTAGACTTGCTTTGATTTCTCACACTGGATATTGTCCGTAGCCTGCTTCACTTGGTAACCCACTCCACAATCAGTACTCTACTCTACAGTATATTGCTTGTAGCTACCCTGAATTTCAGTTACAATATCATCACTCGACTAATCGGCTTATATCGAGTCCAGCAAATTTAGCCTGATTGAACCAGCAGCTTTGCTAGGTAGAGGAAATTGCTTGTTCCATGATCGAGTGGTTGGCCTAATTTTTCTTCATATTGATCCATTGGCTGTCATCATTAGTGATCAAAGCGACATCATCACCAATTCTACAGTAGATGAATGCTATTTTACTGATATAGCATATAAAGTGATTGGCGATATCCAGTTGATCAACATCTCTCTTTGAATCGAAGTTAGCTTGGTGCACTTGCTTTGCTGGTTCATTCTGTTGCTCGTAGATTGTGTTGGAAACGATCAGCGATATTCTTCTATTTTATTACTTATTGCTAATAGTGGCTTAGGACCATTTTTGTCCAATATTGCTGTACACAAGTAGAGCCCAATTATTATTACCTGTCTTAGGCGTCGATTCAAATCCAAAATTGACCTTATCTTGATAGATTACTATACGTTGAACTTTCCATTGCACTACGTAATTCATTCAACCATCCGATCATCATGCTCACCCTTCAACAAGTACAAGTTGGCATTCTAATTTCTTGGCTATCGTATAATCTTGCTCATATTGGTGAGTTTTCCTATTCAAAATAGTGTTCTAATTTAGAATGGTGTTGATCATCATGACTTGTTATTAATAGATATTCATTATATCAATCGTCAGCCATGCTCAGGTGGCTGCAATGCACTGCACTAAAGGTCAAATGACAAATACAGAGCTGTCTTCGCTTGTGATACGCACACGATAATCTGTTGATATACTGTACTGCACTACCATATTACCTTCGCTCTATTTTTGATATCAACAAGCAAAATCCAATACTGTAATTCCAATCAATCTTGTATAGTGTAAAAGGGCTCATCCTTTATATATGGTAAGACGATCACCAATACAATCGCATGACGGTGTCAGTCACGATGATGATTCTTTGATGGACTTATTGATACTCCGAAGTGTCTAAATGGTGACGATTAAACATCCTTTTCAATGATTTTGGTATTGAACGTAGAAGAAAAACTAGCTAATGATAGCTATTAAAAGAGACTATCAATAATATGAATGTATGAATGAAAATTATTTACGTATCATCATTGGAAATAGGATCGCTACTGTAAAAGTGTCAACTTGAGTGCTATTATTTCGTGCCAAATACGATACATTGGGGTTAGATTTTAGTGTTAATGATAACTTGCTACAAAATCATTCGCCTTTAGTAGCTGTTATTCAACGCCTTATTGTGTAGGTATGGTGTTACCTAGACAGTTATCAACATGCACCTATGCGACAGAATAGAAAGAATATGACAATAATGGTTGGATTCTAGATACCGTATTAAAAACTGAGATTGTCCTATTTTAATACCTGCTTAAAGGTTTAAAGGTATACTGTACTGTATTTTGTTGGCAAGATCGGATTTCGAGTAACTTACCCTAGGGGTGTGTTTGGTCTTAGCGCATACTCGTATTTGTCATTTTGTTCCATAATTTCAACAGATAGGATAGGCTATAGCTATTGCCTACAGTATATCGGAATTACTTTTCATGATCTTTCATGGTGCATTTCATATTCTGTATGACACCAATACTGTTAATTAACCATGATCGATTATTGTATTATTATGCTTTGATAGGTGTACTGGCTGGTAGCGTCGATAACCATCTTGAATTGGGCAAAAAGTTTCTGGCTACCGGAAAATTGCAAGAAGCGCTAGTACAATATCATGCTGCTGTGGGTAAGATTTCTATAATAATCTTAATCCCCTTTTGTGATAGCTGCTACAAAATAAAATTTTAGAACACTCATGTTAATCGTAAAAATAATTTGATCTAATGGATCGTTCTTACGTGTAAGATGAATGATTAGTGATTAATGCTAAAGCGTTTGCTATAATCACGGGATTGAATAATTTGCTACTTTATGCCTATGTACAGATGGAGATCCCAAGAACTATTTGACATTTTTCAAGAGAGCAATAGTCTATATTGGAATGGAAAAGGGTCAATTGGCGGTGGCTGATTTAGATAGAGCCACAGAAATAAGACCCAATTTTTTACAGGTATGAATAAAGTAGCTACTAAACTATCGTGTTTATAGATTGCTTTGCATTACTAAATTGGTTGGCTTTTAAAATCATTTACAATGAGATATTAGTAAATCGTTGCATGTTCATTATAGGCAAAGTTACAACGAGGTAAGGTTCATATTAAACTAGGCAAACTGGAGAAAGCGCAACATGACTTGGAAGAATCGGTATGTTCCAACAGCGCATGACTATGTTAAGCTTTAAAGGCAATATTGCAACTTTAAGTGCTAGATTATGTCTATAATTTGTAGCTTTGTCGGCAATTTTCTACGAAGAGGGAAGTAAGCGATAATTTGATAGCTATGCCATATTTACAAATTTTAGATACAGGATAGTAGCGTACAAAACGAAGCCCGTCAGCAGGTATGCTATTGAGGACTAAAATTTTGTTAGCCTAATGTTAAATAATAACTTTTTCTTTATTATCGTTTCGTATAAATAGTTGGAAAATATAGAACCGCTAAGGCAGACTATTGCTAATGCAAAACATACTTACGCAAGCGGCGATTATGAAGCAGCTATTCAAATTCTTAATGTGGCAATTGAGGTAACTGAAATCGATAAATTTCTACAGTAGAATGAATTAAAATTTTCTATATTAATGAGCGATTACATATTTTCGGTAAGGATCAGAAAAACATTCTAAGGGCATAACGTCCACCACTGTTCTTGAAGTTTGTTTCGATTATTTTTAAAGTTTTGAAAAATTGCCATAACTTGCTTATTTAATACTAGAGTTGTCCATGGGATCCTGAATTGAGAGAGATGAGAGCTGAATCCCATTTAGCAGTGAATGACAGAATGGCTGCTATAGCTGATGTTAGGTAAATGTACAAGTTCTAGCAAATTTTTTGATGTTAACCACTGTAAGGGTTTTATTATCAAGATATTATTATAATTATTAACTGATACTTGGTAAATACATAATTTGTAGTAAATGTCTTGGTATTAAGAAGTGTATAAGAGTTTTATTATTAAGATATTATTAGCTGACGTTAGGTAAATGTATGAGTTGTAGCAAGTTTTTTTGGTATTAAGAACTATAAGAGTTTATTATCAAGATATTATTTTAAGCCTTATTGATAAGGATATGACATAACTTAAAAGGATATTATAAATATCTGACGGCCATTGTTGCTTTCGTCTACTATTGTATTCTACATTAAAAGGCGAATTACAAGATTAACAAATGACAATACCAATGCTTATTACAAATTAACGAAATTACTTTACGAGAATGGAGATCTGGAAAGTTCTCTTCAGTAAGTACTAAATTATGATATGACGTATTCACAAATTGTACTTTTTTCATCTGTAGAGGCGCTAATTTTTGTTCTAACATTATTTATGCTGGTTGACAGGCAAGTTCGGGAATGCTTAAAGTTAGACCCAGACCACAAAATGTGTTTTCCATTTTACAAGGTAATTAATAAACTATGGAGCTTGATTTTCCTTCGTCATTTTTCGACCCTTATTATTGAATTAGTAAGCTTATAAAGTGTCTCCACATACGCATATTCTGTTTATAGAAAGTTAAAAAATTAAACAAAAAGTTGCAGAGTATTGAGGAGAAGATTAACACGGAAAGGTTGGTTCGTCAAATGACAGATGTTATAGTTGCATTGTTTTTGGATTGCTGTAGTTAACCAAAGACATACTTTTTCAGCTATCAAGATGCAATCCCGAAATTAACAGATATCATGCAAACTGACGTGACGCAAGTTCAACACTATGCAACTATGCTTTCATCCAAACTATGCTTGTGTTATCTTAAAGTTAGTACTGTATTACTTGAAATAAATAGACGTTTATCTTGTCCGTTATATTTTTCGATAGAAATGAGGATAATTTTAACAATTCAACTTATTTTAGGTAAAAGACGTCAACGAAGGCATTGCAGTGTGTACCGATGCCCTTAAGGAAAATGAAAACGATATTGATCTTCTTTGCAACAGAGCTGAACTATATTTGCTAAACGATGAATATGACGAAGGTTGTAGTAACGTATTTGTTAATCGATATAACTTGCAGTGGCTAATCAATATATTACGTGTTGTCCTTTCAGCTATTGCAGATTATCAAAAGGCAAAGTCAATTAACAATGGAAATCAAAGGGTAATTGATGTACTATTATTAAGATATGATTTACCATCAATAGTGAATATCGATAATTTACAATTTCATTGCTAAGGGTTATTCTATAAACTTTGTTAAAAGGTAGCTTTGCCGATTTATCTTTTATTATCTTAAACATTAAGGCAAACGAAGGCTTGAATAGGGCTAATAGGCTATTAAAGCAATCTCAAAGGAGAGATTATTATAAAATTTTAGACGTTAAAAAGTGAGAACTATTTGAAAGTTTACATTGGTCGATTATTATTGTAATATAGTAAGATATTGATATCACTATTTATTAGAACTGCAACGAAACGTGAAATTTTAAAGGCTTATAGAAAATTAGCTGTCAAATGGCATCCTGATAACTACAAAGGTGAAGATAAAAAAAAAGCGGAAAAGATGTTTATCGACATTGCGGCTGCTAAGGAAGTGTTATCCGATGCTGGTAAAGTTATATTGAATTAATATGATAACTTGGTATCGTATAAAATTATTAATGATCAATAGAACTAATACTTAATATTTTCTAACTAGAAAAAAAGCAAAAATTCGATAATGGTGAGGATCCCTTAAGCCCTGAAGGTCAACAACCTGATTTTCATAATCAAGGATTCCATTTCCAAGGAGGTGGCTTCCCCTTTGGCGGAGGAGATGGTTTTCATAATTTTAAGTTTCATTTTGGCGACAGAGTTTAGTGACACCTATCGACAATTACCGATTTATTCTATTAGCTGTTAAAATATTTACTAGAATTGGATTGTATTTTGATACATTATCGGTCTTTTGACATGTAATGACATTTTACGATTGGCATCTCTACGTGTACACATATTAGAAGTCAATTATTGAAAATTTTCTGCCCATTTCCAATAATTACTCAGGATCGGAAAATCTTGGCAATTGACTTCAAAAATATCAGTATGTCAAAAATGTATACAATTTTTCAAACAGAAATGATCTTTGTCAATTATAATACTACTAAGTTTTAACTGTACTTAATAATTACAAGAGAAGAAAATATTTGGATGAAGTATTTGTTATGAATGAATTATTGTAGTAGCGCCGATATAAATTAACCCCGTGATGGATTATGCTATCTTGGACGAGTATTGTTACAAAATTACAAAATTTACTGTATTTAGCTGACTGTAACCATAACCATGACATTCTACTAATTGAAACATGACATTGTTGATTCTGGATTATGCAAATCGGTTCAGTATTGTCGTATACATCATTTTATATACCTCTTGTATGATTATTGTATTTTATGTTTCATCGCGGATCAGAACAAAAGTCAATAAATAAATACGAATTATTGCGTGTTGCTATTAATATTCTCTAGTTTACTATTTAATAGATCGTTGTACTCTTAATTAGCATGGTTAGCTATCGTAGCTTCTATTATTTGGTAATGTTGATTAGAGTAAATGATTGAGGGAACAGCTCATTTCGATTCAAGAGAACTGTGCAGTGAAGGATATTGGTGGTACTAATAATTGTGTAGGGCATTACTCGTAATTGATATTCTATTTTGATCAAATTGCTTCTATTCTTTTGGATTTGCCAGAGACTATTGCTAAGGCAAAGTTCGTCAAGTTTTTATTGATTTTTAGTATTTTGATGAGATTACTTTTATCCTTTGGGTTTACATTAGCTTTTCCCAGTAAAGTTGGTCAATTTTTATTAATTTTTAGTATTTGATGAGATTACTTTTATTTTTGGGGTTTCTATCAATCAAATCTACCCAGTAAAGTTGGTCAATTTTCATTAATTTTTAGTATTTGATGAGATTACTTTTATTTTTGTGGTTTCTATCAATCAAATTTTCCCAGTAAAGTAGGTAGATTTTGCTCTGTTTCTTTTTTTTGCAATCTTTGACAAGGGAGGAATCCCATATTGCTATTGAATCATTTTAGCAGTAGCAGCGCTAACATACGCATAGTATTCTATTTTAGTTTACGCTATTATTATTTTAGTCAGATTACTTCCGCTCGTTGGGTTTACCTCCGATTAATTAAGTTTTTTTCATCAAATATCTTTGCTTCAGACGAAATCACTTTGGTAGAATCTATTAATAACGCTGTCTTGAAACTCTCTATATGCAAGGAATATGTTGTAGAGTTATGGACTTTTTATAAGATTTCCTTGACGATAGTTGATTTGATTATCCTATACCCTGTATAACTGTGCATTTACTGTTAAAAAGGGGGAAAATAAGTATTGTTATAACATGAGAACATGGTCAGATCATTGCTTTATTAAAGAATGGGTAAGCAAGTTTGAGATTGCATTATATTATCATCTAATCATGGACTTAATGGACGATAGTTTACATTTGTACGAGTGTGCATTTATTGCGGCTAAACTGGGTTGCAACGTGAGTATAGGGTTAAAACATCTTTTGTTGAAAGAATACAGTAGGTGACAAAGTTGAAGGCATCTTCCATAATGCAGATTTGAATAACTAGCTATGGTTAAATAATAGTCATGTTTCACTCAAGACAACAATACTGCTGTTTATATTCGCTAGACTAGTTTCTACAAGATTGTTGTCATGGAATAACGGCAATGTCCAGTTCCGTTTAATCGCTACAATACTGTAGACTCTCCATGGAGTGTACAATGGACGTAAATTACATTATTGTTGTTATGATTCTGATAGCATGCTTGACTGGAGAACAATTGTAATGACGACATGATTGAATTTCTGCCATTAAGATTTGAAAAGCGTCATTAGTGGATTTAATTGATTACATATTTTATCATATGTAATTAGTACAACACACGAATACAGCATTATGCAATTTTGAATTTTGATTGAAAGTAGAACAAGAGAAAGAGATGGAAAGATCGAATGACGCAAATGCTGCGATGAGTTCATCCAAATTGATGTTGCAATATGGGGCTGGAATGTTTGATTGATAGTTGAATATGATCTCAATCTGTATTGTATCCAAAACTGCTGGAAAAGCGTCTCCTTGGAGTAGCCTATGCTTCAACTCACTACCATAGCATGCAATCAGATATTGAAAGTTGTAGACCCGTCATAGGGACTTGCATGGCATTATGCAATATTTTGACCATCATTGAATTGTCATCCTCTCTATTCCATGCGCGATTGCAGTAAGTGCCACTCAATCCAGTACAGTATGTCGGCAGGATCGTTTCCTACCGTACGTTCGCTTGAAAAGATTACTTCAAAGCTTATTATCAGCTACTCGATTAGGCAAGTGCCAGGGTCGATAGTCAAAGAAAGAAGAGTATGGATACGGCCTGCTCGATCTATTGGCGTAATTTAGGGTACTGGAAATTGAAATGGACTTTTTTAGAATAAGTCAAGTAGTTCATGATCGACTGACTCGACCCTACTCATGAAATGAGTTTGCAATGCATGGTCCCATTTGAAAATACTGTACAGGCAGCAGTTTGAGCTTGGCTTAGCGAGCGTATACTGATAGCAGAACTTTGAATCGGCTGCAAATTGGAGAGAGATTTCGACAGTGCAATCCATGATGGAAATGGAATCGTTGTTTATTAGGATAGAAAAAGAAAGTTTACAGTGATTCGTTGTTATCAGCTGTTTACTCAAATGACATCCAGCGAATGACGCCTGTTGGATATGGTCAGACACCGCACGACACCTGCAACGTCTTTCACTACGCTTGATAGACACACTACAGTATAGAACGTACTATGAGTAGACACACTCCATCCAGTAGTGTCATGTATTGTGGTTGCACAGACGAGTGTGAACCGTGTCGGGTCAACCCCAGAAAAGGCTGACTGTTGTTGTGTACAAAATGCCTGGCCATTTTGGCGGGTAAAATGTATTTGTTTACCCATTGATGGATGAAAGGAACACGCAACAGTAAACAAAGACTTGATCGGACTCTTCCTTTGTTGACGAGAATACAGTACTGAATGCCGGATAAGCTTGTCCGGCTACGTCTCCATAGGTACAGTATTCATGGAGAACAATATAGCCACTCCATTCAGTACTGTAGTCAGTATCATCTCCATGTTGCACCACACAATAGTATGGAGTTTTGATTCAACGATTAGTCATTTTGCACATTGGTGCTGTCATCTTTTGCGTGTGTTTTGTATTTGGAGAGAAAACGATCACTTTACGGGGGGCGCTTTATAGCGTCGATCGAAAGAGGTGTACAGTGTACAGTACAGTACAGTACAGTACAGTGCAGGAAAGGCCGTTGAAATTCTATGCTCTATGAAGGCGAGAATTTTCAATTTGAATAGCTTTTAGTATGGAGAATAGAGAAGGGATCAGACAGTATCGTGGTAAGCTACAGTACAGTACTGTAAGTAGAGTTTACAGTAGTCCAGCACTACAGTACATTACAATACAGTACTAAAATGATAGGAAACCACTGTACACTGTACAGTACCGCAGCCGTCTCTCCACTACAGTACTTTTCTCTTGGACTGTGGCGCGTGGACTGTACGCCATAGTGGATAGTCTCCACAATCTACAGTACGCAGTTGAAAATGGACGGAAAAACATGGACTGTACTGTAGCGTCCAGTCGGTCCAGTACAATACACCTCTCGACAGTGAACGTACAGTATAGGACAAGGCAAGCTCCTGTCGGACTACGGATTCTTCGCCCCCTTTCAAATTCAACTTCCACTGCGTAGCTAGAGCAATCCTGCTTGAATCGGTAAGCAAGAAAAATCCATATCAAGGCGAAAATGGTAGCAACTAGCCAATAACGAGTGGAGTATTGAAGCGACCAATTGGAGTTATTGCTTACCCGTTGGTCAGGCTATCTGTACATCAAGTGTATACCAATATTGGTGGGGTGATATTGATAGGATTAACCATTGAAAAAGTCAAGATTGTAGCGGCGTGAACGACCCGTCGATCCAGCCTCTATCGCAAGGTAACAAGCTTACCTTGGACTGTCCTCTACTGTATTAATTAGAGAGGAAATCACGGTGTTTAGCGAGTTGTCTTAGCGACTTGATCGGCCTTACCATCACAGTAGTATTATCAACAAGGTGGCGAATTCTGAACAAAGCGCTATTTTGGCTTCCAAGATTGTGTAAGTTGCAATAATACTCGGATAGAAATTGTTCAACTGTATGGACGTGCTAGGCTTAGCTGCTAATCGCAATGCCTACAGTTATTCTCGGTGTGTGACTTTTTTACCAAACATGATACCATCGTCAAGGACGTGCACAATGATGCAAAAATGGTGTGCTTTGAACCATTTCCAATCGTCTAGTGGTACACACATTCTCTGAAGTAAAGTCCACGTTGACTATCATCAATCATGATGATGGATATCTTTTGAGTACTGTGTCCTGTCCATGATGGGGCGGACGATCACTATTCATTCTTGTCAAACCATCGACCTACAGTAATAGGCAGTAGTGTGGATGATACGGTAACAACGAGGAAGTTGGAGTACTGAACAACGGTGTTCGTGGCGTGCTGTCCATACATTTGCTAATACATGATATGTTTTACATGATATATATTGAATTTCCTCCCAAAAAGATTTGCAGTTTTATACATTTACACACTAGGCGGTGCTAGTATGGCTAGTGACTGTTGATCGATGGTGTGCTGTACTTGTTAGTAAAGTTAATGTTAGCCACTGTACACGGGTTGGAATGGCCGGACAGTAGTTTTCAATCTTGCCTTTATTTCACTTTCTTGGCGTCATGCTCTGTCGTAGCTGTATTCGGCAAGACCGAATACCAGTAGTAGAGCATGTACAACGCCGATCAATCAATGAAGAAATATTATGGCGTTCTTTGAATGAAAGCAGAGTTACGACATACTTATCTTAACGGATAATCATTTGCTTTATAGATGATGTAACACAAATACACAAGTGGATTAGTTTATAGTAAAAAGACCCTGACAGACTCTAATTGACAGATATTAGCAATTGCCATAGAGATCAATCTCTCTGGCATTTGCAGTTTCCACGATCACAGCATATTCAATTGGTAACCAACTTTTATTTTTGCTGCCTCTTTAGCCAGTGACCTGTACAGCGTACAGTACTATCGTCGCCAATTTATCAATGAGTTGTATGAGTTTGAGCTTGAATTCAAGTTTTTTTGTGTTATTATACCGAATCAACTGTCCAAATCCACTACCGTATTTGCTAGCTCTACCGACGCTAAATATCAATCTATCTAATAATGAAAACCGATTGAAAATAGACTGCCACTTCGACAGATTTTGCCTAGCATTGTTCAATCTTGAAATGGAATTATCTAGTACTACCACTAAAGTGAAACACCGACTGTAGGATCATGCTTGGAATAGTCGTTCATTCACCTTTAACTTTACCGGTACTTTGTAATAAGAACAGTAGTCATTGCTGATTTTTCTAACGTTAGCTCACTTTGGAATCAATACTATTCAGCAAGGAGTAGAAATGATATGATTCACTTATGACAATAGGCTATAGGCATGCGGCATTGAACGACGTGATGGTGAAGTTAACACTTTATACAAGTACAGTAACATGATTCGATGTTGTTTTACTGAGGTCTAGTTGGACTAAAAACAGTCGAGGGTTGAAACTTGACTACAAGTATTACACGCATCATAGAATGAGTGTACCGTGATGCTACCGCTGCATAGTTTTGCAGAAATATGAATTCTTTATTGCATGGGGGGGCTATCAAGTTAGTCCTTGTTCATGAATTGTTATGGAAGCACGTACGCTGGTATTTTGATTGAAGTACAGACAGAAAGTGAATTTAAACTGTGACTGGAGAGAGATATTCACTCGTATAGTATGCGTTGATGGCCTTTCGTTGCTAGTCGTTCTAGTGGACGTTTTCGGTAAATATTTTGCTATGAAAGATAAAAATCATTGATCGATATTTTGGGATGGCAGTGGTATTGGGTCGTCTAATCTTATCCTTCAAGTAATATTGTATGTTGCATAGTGAACTTTCAATGCTAGTCACTGTGCAATCTGTTTGCTTTAATCAATCAT
The DNA here is from genome assembly GCF_000150275.1 of Trichoplax adhaerens. NCBI lineage: Eukaryota > Metazoa > Placozoa > Uniplacotomia > Trichoplacea > Trichoplacidae > Trichoplax > Trichoplax adhaerens. The sequence continues at coordinate 477,490 of NW_002060967.1, forward strand.
AACGTGTGCAATAACAAAATACGGGAGCTTGTCAAGTCTGTGTGGATGATCTTTCTGATGGGGCTGTACTGTAGTAAGTATACTGAAACGTCCTTCGATACGTTGACTTCCATCATGGAAACACTTACATCCTGGTTTTGTTGACGATGATTTCCTGACGAAAAAAAGCGTACAGTACGGCACATTCTAGTGCAGGCAATTGGTATCTCGATCATCTTAGGATAAACGACATACAATCGAAATTAGAGAAGTTGTCAAGACGTCAATACAAGTAAGGACATGGAGTGGCACGTCGGACTTGGTCAACAACCAGGCCTGCAAGTACCGACAGCATCCATCGACTTGTTTGCAAATGATTCTCGTCATTGCTTTCGATCAACTTCAACTATTGCGTTGGTTAGCTGCGATCTATTCATGGATATCATGTTATACTTTATTTGCCTAAGCTATGAGGAAAAGCGTTATCCTTTAAACGACTGCTCAAGTCGTTTAAATGACTCAGTGGGACTAATGGCTTCGATGGCCATTTTTCTGTTGTTTTTTGCTCGATTGAAAAGTACGTTACACTCAAAGGCATGCGGTCGCTCCAGTTAGGGTAGTCCCTAGTTGAGCACACTACTTACAGGGGTTTTACAGCATGCAATTTTGCTAGTAGTCGGAAGTGGAGTGATGGGTCCTGCCGTACTGTCCTTCCATCCACCATGCATACAGTACAGTCCGTGTCCAGTAGACGGGTGGGTGGGTGTTGTTGCAGAGTGAGGAGTCACTACGGATGGACGGACGAGATGACGACTGAAGGGGCTAAATGGAGGGTAGAGTTGTAGGGCGGCCCTGTCTTCGGACGCATGTCGTACTGGACGTCACCGACTAAACTGATACAGTGATATCCAATGTCCTACGTCTAGTACTGTTACAGTATATGGGGACAGCCAATTCAGCACTAGTACAAACACGAAACGACGCCGTTCGCAGAAAACGACCATCGACATTCGTTGAGGCAAAAATACTTTCTCCTCTGCAGTCACTACGGCAACGACAGGAACGATCGCACTGTACTCGCACATTGATCACTATTGCATACTGATTCTTAACAACGCAATACTGCATACGTAGACTCGACTCTATTGAGGCCTGATGAATACCTTTGAAATTGGTAGCTGATGCTATTAAATTAACACCATCGCTAGGTGAAACCGTGCAAGTTTGAAGCTATTTCGGCGTCGGTAGCTAGTCATCACAACACTAATAACGGTTAATCAATAGATCGGTTGATCTCACCAAAAAGTAAGTACATTAAGCAGTTTGGTAGTTTTTGCATGGACGGGAGGGGGGGAAATTGTAGTATATTGTAAGCAAGATCTGATGGAATATAAGCCATTTTGAAGAGCTAATTTATCTTCATCAACCGTGTTCTATTTTGATAGTCGATCAATCACTAGATTCATTTTGAATTCGAGTAGACAAGAATTGCATCACCGAGTGATGCAATTTTCTACTTTTATGAAATGGCAATACTTTATTCTTCCCTTTAGCTATAGATAATATTTAAAATATCATCTCAACATGAGTAAGAGAGAATGAAATCCATTTCAATGTATCATTTAAGTGATGGTGATCCTTCTTCTTCATTTTAGGACGGCATTGTGATTAGAGTATGTCTTTTTCGGCAACAATGACCAAGCCATGGATGGATGGTGGTAAGTGATAAATCGTTTAATAAATTGTGAAATCTTGAAAAGACATTTGTTAAGAGATAATCAATTGAAAATTGGGTCAAGTGACTAGGACTAGATCATATGATAGTCAAGGAAGCTACATGTCAAATGGTGATATCATCCATGAGATGATGTTATTAAATTAACCGTAATGGAATTGGACTTTGTCTTACTTTCGATCATTATTCCGGTGCACAGCGCACAGCCAGTATCGGTGTTGCTCTTTTCGCTATTTTTAGTGACGTAATAAAGTAGTTCATTTGATATCATGGAATAATGCCTTCATCAGTTCATATATTATTGTCTCAAACTAAAATAATATCCATAACTAGTTGAGTGCAATGGAATGAGCATAATATTGACTAGGTTAGAAAGTAGCGGTAAAAATTTTCCGTAAATATTTTATGGATGTGTTTATGATAATATCAACTACATAACAAGTGCCAATCCATTGACACTAGAAAAGTATCAGTAAACTCGATAGTGCTATCAAATAATAATGATATTGATTCCATTATTAGCTTCTAGTAGTCCATCCAAAGAAAGCCCATCGAGTAAATCAAATCATACCGCAAGCGGCAGTGCTACTATCAATAATACTGCTATAACTTCGACTAGCAATGATAATTATAATACTCACGGCCTCAAGAAATTTTATGTTGATAATGGATTAGAGAATCACGCACGAAAGGTACTAATTAGTGTAATTGAACATGATACTAATAGATTGTGTGTATCTTAACACACATTATTACTGTCTTGAGTCAACTATAGCGTTGGCAATGGATACAATCCTAGTTTTTTTAAGATTGACTATTAAATTGACATACTTAATTTTAGGTTGGATTATTGGATAGTAATGGGGATATGTCCTCATTTAACTTTGATAATCGACAATTGGCACATAAAGGTATCCTATCTTGACAAGTTTTATCAATTTCCTTAGCATTTTTATTGGAACATTATTACTGTACTGTAATAGCTTTTTGAATGAACCAACTATCAAATATTTCTTGCAATGTTAGTTTTATATCTTTATTTTGCGTATCAAAATATTGCATTTAAAAATATGATGATGCGATTGATCTCATTTTATTGCATGTGGTAGACATGCACTGTTAACTTGAGTTGACTGATATCAATTTGAAATTACAGCTGCGTCCCCACTTTATGACGATAAAAAATCCCAGATGACAGCATCATCTTACAAGGTTATCAGGGCTAATACACCTACTCGTGTCGATGTAACACGATCGCCTTCACTAGTAAGTTGTAATAGATTAGCTAATTTTTTGGATCAGTACTGTAGCAAACTTTCTTTTTAAATACCAATGATGTGAACTTAGCAACAATGAACAAATAATCATCTGTTATAATAAACTCCAAATAAGACTTTCTAGTCTTATTAATATTAATTCATTTTTTTCATATGGATCCTGTATATTGAGATCAACATTTCGGCTATATTGTAGCGATGTAGTAACAAGATTGATCATGTAACTACTTTATTCTTATGATTTAAGATTCTTCCTGGAACCTCCATTCAACGGCAAATGTCCCCCGTTAGCTATATGTCGACAAGCCCTGGTACTCCTCAGACTCCCAAAAGTACTAATACACCAGGAACAAGGTAAGAAGTATAATATAGGCCAGCATTTATATAATTACTATAATAGCTGGCTACTTTGTAATAATGGGAATCGAGTAAATTTATCCACTTTTCGAAATCTTAAAAATTTTTCTTATCTGATTCTTTTACTCGATGGTAGTGGAATCAAAAGGAAAAATTCTTACGAGTATGATGTCGTAGGAGATAACAGCGACAAGTTAGTATCGAGCACAATTCCTACATGTTGTTAATCGATCAAAATTCACTCTCTTTCTATTTTAACATATCGATATAAGTACAGTAGATGGTATTAATTAGTAAGTGAAATATATTTTATAATAACAGAAAACGATCATCGAGTAAAAGAACAGTATCAACGGCACGTTCTGGAAATGAAAAAGGCGGTAAAGGATTGCGTCATTTTTCAATGAAAGTTTGCGAAAAAGTACAGCAAAAAGGCACTACTACATATAATGAGGTGGTTATTTGTCAATTTCGATAAAGTTAATCTATATCTTGTAAAAATTAAATGATTTAATGATTATTTTAGGTCGCGGATGAGCTGGTGCGAGAATTTAGCGGCGATCCTGATCGAGGAATGCCTTCGAATGATCAGGTAATTACTGTTCTTGATACTTTATCACTATGAAAATGCCAATGAAATGATTATAAGGCTAATAACAGTTTATTTTTACTCCCGTTACGTAGACTTACGATCAAAAGAATATTAGGCGTCGAGTTTATGATGCTTTAAACGTTTTAATGGCGATGAATATAATTTCGAAAGAAAAGAAAGAGATAAAATGGATTGGACTACCCACTAATTCTGCTCAAGAATGTGACACATTAGAAGTATGACTTGTCTATTCCTTTTCAGATTTAGTTGATTTGGTTGATATTCAATCAATTTAATTGTTATATTAAAATATAGAAAGAACTAGGGACTTTAAGAGATAGAGTTCAGGAAAAGAAGGAGCGTTTACGTGAACTTATCATTCAGGTAATACTTATTGTTATAATATGTTTATTTATATGATAGTTGAAAGTAGTTTTAATTAACGTGTATTATATTTTTTTTAATTACAGCAATATGCATATAAAAATTTAGTGAAAAGGAATCGCGAAAGAGAGAATGAAAATGCGTTAAAAGAAAACTCTTGCATTCAGTTACCGTTTGTTGTTATTAATACGAGCAAGCAAACCGTGATTGATTGTAGTATTTCCAATGACAAGTGAGTACTCATTCGTTTATATATTTGCTTCTTGATAATAGCTGTTGTTAATCTATGTTATAAAAACATACTTAATGTAATAATTCAATTTGTTAATTTTAGATTTGAGTATTTATTCAATTTTGATAACACCTTTGAGATACATAACGACATTGAAATTCTAAAACGGATGGGTATTGTATCAAGTGATGTGCTGGATACCACTGGTAATTTAAATGTGAAGGAGTTGGAGGAAATTAAAACTATTGTACCGAAATCTGTAGGGGATAACGTTCCAGGTACGTTCAATAATTTTACCAGTGTTGATAACATTTCCTTATGAATACAATTCGTTTGACTGCTTTAGATTGTGATACTATTCTCATTTTATATATTTAGATATCTTTTGTACTGGTAAAGCGAATAAATATGATGTTCATGCTGCAACTTCAAGGTACAGTACACACTTAATGATAAATTATCTTGCATCGAAATGAATGACTTTTTTTTTCTCAAGACTAGCATTATCTTTTAGAAATAAAATTGTTAATTTAATAGACACCATTTTTGATTTTAGCGATGTACTACCTTCAACCTCAAAAGTAACTCCTCCTAGCTCTCCACTTGCTGTTCCTATTGATTATCATAATGATACTGTAGCAGCTGTTACACCAGATAAACGACGCAGTGCATCACTGGCTATCAAAGGCAATGCAGAAATTGAAACTTATCAGTGCTCTTCTTCGTCAAATTCACGATCATCGTCGCCATATTCATCAACTTCTAGAAGTAGCACACCTAATTTTTCCGCTAAAAAGTGATTAAAATTGCAAACGTTTCACATAGTTTGTTGGCATATTATAAAGCCATGATTATTTTGCTGACACTACTTATGTTTATCACCATGAATATTGAAAGACGTTCATGTTAAATGTTAGATTTGGAAAAATTATGGTAAGTTATAATTGAAATTCTATGCTATCATTGATGCTATATCGATTCACTGAGTCAATTTATCATTCACCTCTTTCTAAATGGTTTAATTTATAATCAGCATAGAAAAGTGCATTGTTAATGCCCGTATAAAATTTATCATCATGATGTTATATTTCCACACTTGTGACATCATAATCATATCGGAGACCATCAAAGTGGTTTAATACTATGTTTCACTTGATTATGACAATGGTAGAATTATAATATACGAGAAAAGCATAAGGTTGGTTTTTTTTTGATGGATGGTATGCAAAACAAAATGGATTGCTAGATGGTATTTTTTATTACTTGTTATCCGCAAAGCACACAGTATTAGATTTTAGAATTGTGTAGTCCTTCTGTATCTAATATACAAAATATTTTCATTGTTTATAGCATTATTAATATTATTAATACTCTGGTAACAGAGCATAATGAAATTTACCCTTTAATCGTTTGTATATTACTGTATATTATTTCAGTTAAAGATATGCTGCATTGCCCTTTTAATGAAAAGAAGTTGAGAGGCATTGTTCTGTTTCTTCTTGTATCAACAATGCGTCAAATTTTTTGTATAATATATGCATATCAACGTAAATGGTGTCGTTATTATTGACTATCATTGGCATGTTTTCGGTATATCTTGATCTTTTAGCGTATGAGTAATGGAAAAGCTTCACTTTTAATATTGCCATTCCTGTTGCTGACAAGATCACAAAATGTTTTGTTTATTCCTACAACTAGTTGTAGCCTACTGTTAATAATAATATCTTAAAGCCGTGAATACGAATAATGCTGTGTAAAAACTACAATTATTCCAAACAAGCAGATATCAGCTTATTACAGTTTATACACTGTATTGCTTTTATATTGGATAGATTGATCACCTGATTACTATTGATAATAGGGTCAACGTGTATATTATAGAAATGTCTAATTAGGTGCAGTATTCATTGATTATGTGAAAGGATAGTCCACGATTTAGCTATCGATAGGATCGATAAAATTAAAACTTAATTTTCCGTGAGGTTGATTGACTACGAGGGCGTAGCTTTGAACCGATTTATTTGTCTCATAAATTGCCTCGGATGACATTTCGTGATCAATATCTGCACCTAATGCTCGTATTGCACTAACGATATTAGCAAATTCTTTCTTTGAGCCCATTGCCTAATATTACTAGAAAAATCATTATTATAAAATTATGTAATAGCAATTAATTGCTATTTATTGTCGTAATAACTAGTTACCATTTTTTTTTAATCTACGAGTATTACATTCACTTTTTGAAGTCCAATCTGTTTATATGGTATCGTTGGATTACTCTTAGAATTTCGTTAAAGTTTTGCGTTCAAGCTTTAGATCAAGTGAATGATTATGAAGGTTGATCATTTGCGCACATTATACTTGTACGTAAAGTAATTTTTTACAATTATTGAAAAGAAGCAAACTATGTATTAAGTCAACGATAGTATAACGTTGATATTGATGTAATTTATCTTGTTTGAAATCCTTATTGCGATTTGTTTTATCTGCAGTACGTTTATTAACATACGTGAAAAATGCCATCTGAATGAATATCAATGCATTTCTATTTATATAATCGTTTGCTAATTGATAATTATGCATTGGTTTTCGATGTGATGCAATTGTATGTATTATATTTGGTAACAAATCAAGCACCGTTGTCAATATATGAGCATGCCGATTTGTTAAGCTAACGAGAAATAACTTTAATATCATATCATCATTGTTAGCTAGTACGAAAATTATATAGACATTACATTAACGACCTGAAATGAAATATTTCGTTATGTAGTCGTTTATCATCATGTTAAATACTCGTATTAAGATGGCTTTGGCGAAACGATTAAAGGAATACATTAACATTGTTTATTTTTTATTACACTTCCGCATTGTTGTAATGGTTTTCGTTGTACGTACGCGTATATTGAGCATCCAATAAATGATTTTAGTACAATTAATTATAAACTCAATTTGAATCGATTTTTACAATATCTGTTTGATGGTTTTCATATCGTCATCAACTCCCGGATGTTAATTGAACAGTATGTAACGGTTAAGATGTACTGTGTAACATTATAAAAGATAGAGAGATGGTAAGCACTGATGATTATAGTAGCAGCTGCACTAAATACTGTGGTAACGTAAAATCTTGGTCTTTTAATTGGATACACAGTTTTCACAAACAATATCATATATCTTGGTATCTATGCGTTGGTGATATAAAAGAGCATAATGGAAATATAAAAATGTTCGAGATTTAATGTTGATGTTCTTGAGGATGCAACAACTAGGATAAGTTATATATTCGTAATATCTAGTCTTCATAGAGTAACAAGGAATTAAAATATTTGTTTGACCGACCGTTATAGTTTGCATGTCTTTTTATTAGCTTAACATCGTAACAATGATACTTTAATGTGATTAGGCCGATATTGGTATTTAGAAGTATTTCATATTTTTTTAGTATTCCTTTTTATTACAGTATAAAATAGAATATGCTTATCATAAATAAAGCGTGGTTAATAAAAAAACAGTTAAAAAGACGACATGCTGTACATTTGGTTAATAACTGAAGTTGGCCAGTATCGGAATAATGTATCAATTAATTAATCTAACTTCGATGCTAAAATTAGAAATATTTAACCTGCAATGATAGTTTACATCGTGTATATTGGAAAGAAAATTATAATATCCTCGTAATAACAATTTTTTTTGTTCCTGAGATATATTATTAAATTGCATTAATACTCATACTTATATCAAGAAACAGTAATGACATTTACATTTTCGATCGAAGTATCCATCAGTCTTTCTAAGCGATGGAGATCTTGATTATCAGAAACGACTTTACAGTTTTGTATAATACAATTCTGAAATGATTCTCAAAGGCTGATTGTAATTTGCAACATTAGAAACGGTAAATTCAGATAATTGTAAATTAGTTGGAGCTAAAATATTCTGATTAACTTCGTTTAACAGGAGGCCTCCAGTCGTCTAAATCTTCCAGTTCATCTTCGATGTCTTCTAAGTTACTGACATTAAATGTACTTTGTGTTGATAGTCGTGATCCACCTAATATGGGTAAAAAAGGTGCAATTATTCATAGCTCTATACTTAGTTGAATATAATTACTAGAAAGAACTTAGATGGAACTACTGATTTTTCTAAAACTTTTCTGCTTATAGACTTTCTCCAGTATCTGTAATTATGATCAGCGTAGCTTTTAAAATGAGAAATTAATTTCTTAAAATTAAGTCGAGGCTGATTATGGTAAAATAGATCCATTTTTCCAAAAACTTTTAGCAATTTACTAATGATATGTAACTCCTTAATGTAAAGATGCAATTATTCATAGCTCTATGCTTAGCTGAATACCATTACTAGAAAGAACTTAGATGGAACTACTAATTTTTCTAAAGTTGCCTGCTTATAAACTGTTTCCAGTATCTGTAATTGCGATCAACATAGCTTTATTCTACCTTACGTTACAGTCTGTAGAACACTATACTAGGTATGGCTAATAATGTACAACTTAATCTGAGCAATACTGCTTTAATGCAATATGTACTTGTATTACAAGTCAAGATAGACAAAACTTTAAAATTTTCTTACCGCCAGATGCACGAGTATCAGCCATGACATTTTGTGAACGCCTACATCATATTTTAATGTCATTAGGCGATGAAAATGAACGCAAATGATCGTTTATGTAAAATGCTATAGCAGAAAGTGGATAGTTAAAATTAAAATTTACCTTAAGCTTGCATCGGTAGATTTATTATTATCCGAATCTAGCGACGATATATCGGAAAAATCTTCTTCTGATATAAAAGCTGCTACAGTATCCTGGAGAGAAGTATATTATGAAATCATTGTTAATTACTTACTGTATAACCTGTTATAGTACCGAATGCTAAATATTGATCAATTTCTACCTTGGCAGCTTCTGTTTCGTTTTTAACTTTGGTAACCTCACTAGTATTAGATTTAAATATTGATACACCACCAGGTGGTCTTTTTCCTGATTGAAGACCACGTTTTTCTAGGGAAGCGGCTATATTAACCACCTAAGTTATAGAAAGAAGTTATTATAAAGTAGTCAGTACTCTATTAGCAAAGGATTCAGGAGTATTAATCGATAAATGAATGGAGAGATTGACCGTGCAATACCTTGTTATTTGTTTCTCCATCAATCGATTCGATATTTTCATCTTCTATATCTTGTAATCCAGTATCTGAATTTTTGGATTCCACTTCTTGAAATATTGGCAAGTTAACGTTACTGTCACTAGTTAATATTTGATGAACTTTGCTATCAATTTGATCATTTTCTTTTTTGTCATTTTCCTCTTCGTCTAGGTCATCATCTTCATCATCATCATCGTCGTCGTCGTCATCGTCGTCATCTTCACTGCTGGAATCGAAGTTAATAACTTTCGACACATTTCTCGGCGTTTCTGATTTGTCATCTCGCGATGGATGATGATGTACTTCTACTTTTTCGGCTATTTCTTCTTTGTCTTCACTATGTAGTTATCAATGAGTATTTTAATTCGCGTACATGGATCAAGACCGATCGATTAGAATTGCAATAGCTTACTCTGATTCTGAATTCCAAGAACTGGATTCTTCTGATTCTTCTTCGCTACTCGAACTTTGATTAGGATTATCCATATAAGATCTAAGTTGAATTAATTTTAATGTTAGTATCATCGTTTGTAGTGAACTAAGAGAGGATATCATTTTAAATTGGAAGGAAAATTAACTTAATTACCCTGTGCTTGATATACTGTGGCCAGTATCACGAAGATGCTGTAATTTTCTAATAGCACCGATGCTCTTAGCTGCAGCTCGTAATGCAGTAGCTGGCGATCTTTCTGGAGCATGATCTAACAAAATAACGTCAAATACTTTATCAATAAAATTGATATAATAGGTAGACGAAAACATTCACTAGCATCAAAATGATTATCAGGTCGAATAGAATTTTCGTGAGATGAAAATATACGCGTATCGAGAATTTGTCAGCAAACTGACCGTAACGTTGATGAATAGGTGTGGAAACTAGGCTTCTTACATCTAATGATATAGGATGCCAAATGAATATCATTAATAATTCTAAAATGAGCTGATTTAGAAGAAATTACGAGGTAGCTACACGCAGTTTATGCATCGATATATCATTTATTACTCTTATTAACCGAGACAGGAGGCGAATACAATGCTTCGTTATCTAGGTAAAATTGATTACGGTAACCTCTTGATGGAATAATTACCTGAAGATTCACCAGTCATTTCCAGGGGTTTAGATTTATAATGTGTTTTGCAGATTTGATTAACTTGATCAATTAAACTAGGATGATAAAGAACAATAGTAGACATTAAACAGGGTTAAAATATATCTAATAAGGTTGTATAAGATGTTATGATACACATTAGACTTAATATTTTATTTCGATTTTTAATTGTATGTGTGTAGACTATACCGCATATATTATATTATTTAAAGACCTACCCTCGGCGAATTTCAGAGAAATTAGGATATTTCTATTAATGATATAAGATTTTCAAAGAAATGGAAAAGTATAAAGATTATCAGCCATGGCTCAATTTTGTCACATTGTATTACTAGTAATACTATGGTAATAGCTATAATTTAGTAAAATTTATCTCGATAAATAGAATGAGTTGGTGATCTAAAAAGATGTTAGTATTGGTAAGATTATTAAGAATTAATTATTTGAATATTTAAATATGTGTAATCTTAATCAGCTGCATATATTTTGATTTAAATTATGAGCTGATGATCTAAAGAGTGTTTTAATATAGGCAAATTTAGCAACGATTAGTGATATGAATATATAAGTATTGGCAGCTTTAATTCGTTGTCAAAGTCCTTATAAAGGCTGAGTTGATAATTCAAAAGATTTTATTATAAATAAAGTTATTAGTGATTAATTATGAATTGTGGTGATTTGATAAATTTCTATTAGTTTGATGTATTCTGATAAATAAAGTTAAGTGATGATCCAAAACACCCTGATATAAATAAGCTGTCAACGATTGAATATATAAATATACCAAATATTAATGTAATGATCTAAGCTAACTGTAGTAGCACAGTAATATCAGGAGACTATTACACGGCCATTACAATTAAGTATTAACGTTTTAATTCGATGAATATATCCCAATAGACACTATGACCTGTTGACCCAGAAGATATTGGTAATCTATTTATAACATCAAAATTTTATGTCCGCATCTTACCTGGGAAATGTTTTGGTGGGTATTTTGCATTTGACTGGTTTTCTTATTATACATATGATTCGTCATCCTACTTTCATTCTGGTAAAGGTTGGATATTTTCCATGAGCAATAGTTACGGGCATTAGGTTAATAGTGAGAATTAGTATTTATTTAATTATGAATACAGTTAACTATATACTATCAACATACTGTTCCTATTCCTTCATTTATTAGACGGCTTTCAAGTAGATCCATAACTTCTTGGCGTGATTTCTTTAAAAATGTAGCTGAATGGCTGTATTGGGCTAATTAAATCAATGGTAAATAGCTTATAAATAGTTTTAAGTACTATGAAACGGAAATGATCTTAGATAAATGGCTTGTATACTATCACTAACATTTTATTTCCGGTATATGTGAAAATGGAGTATAAGTTTGATTGGTCTTTTACCATAAATAAAAGGCAAATTACGGAATATTAATATAATTTTTTAGAAAAAAATCTCTTTAGCCTGGAGGAACCGGACCTACTATTGCTATATTATAAATACTTTAATCAAGGTATAGATAGAAATAGGAAATAAATGATTCCATACCATAGCTAATGTTGATTCTCCTGCAGTAGTTCCACTAAAATATGAATACAAAAGAAACAAAATTTACGGGATTAAATTATAATACGTGTAGGGGATTTTTGTAATGTTAACATCACTTTCTTACTCTAAATCATCTGTTGTTTGCATTCCAGATTCATCCAGCTGCTTTCGAGTATTACTTTCTCTAAAATGACGATATATACCAAGAATGAATAAGTTAGCTAGCCGTATAATATTAGAAAAGCTTGATCATGATCATATCTAAAGTATTGGATTAGTAATTGTTAATCATCTTTATGCTGGACAAACTCTAGTCATAGTATTTAGTTAGATGGAATCGTAATGTTATATCATGTTATGTTAACGATGTTATTTTTTGGATGATATGGCATATACACTAATATCTTCGACGGTGAATAAATTAAAAATAATAAAAATGAACAAAAATTAATAAAGAAAATTAAAATTAAAATTATAAATAAAACATAAAATATAAACTATAATAAAATTAAAAAAATTTGATTATCTATGTACGATTGTGATCACATCTGAAGTATTAGATAAATGATTATCGATCATCTTTGTGCTGAAGAAACTATAGTATACAGTATACTTAAATTGATTGGTAATAATCCTATATCATGTCATGTAAACAATCCTATTTTTGATGATATTGTAAATATTAACAACTTAGGCGGCTAATAAAATAGAGATTGTCTATTTTTGTGGCTATTATAACATACTCTTATTTTAAACTACTTTGATCTTAGTCACGATCGAGGTTTACATGTTTATGTGGTCATTATGGCATACATGTTAATTTTACTTTCAAATGTGATCAAGATGAGTAATATGTTTATACAGTAGTATGAGCATAGCTATTTCTGTCTTGATAAAGTTTTAATTTTATTATAGCATATTTGATTCAAGTGTCTTTTACTTATTTGTTTGATTAACATATTTTTGTCCTTACATATGCAAGGTACTTAATTTCTTGCTTTCTTTGGAGGTATTGGACGATTCTGACATTTCTATCAATATCAAAGATATCAATTAGCTCATAGCTATAAATAATTACACTTAAATAATTCATTTTTTATGTCTTATAGCAATGATGAATTGGAATGCTTTACATGGTAAATATATATTAGATATGAACTCTTCACGCGATAGTAGCAAAGATGGAATGATGTTACAACTAGCTAATTCTAGACAGCAACCATTGATGCCGTACGTATAGTTTAAATATTGATTGAGGAGCAGGATAGGGTATCTATAGCTATTCTTTCTAATTTAAGATGTGATATATCGATATTTAAGCTTGCTGGATTGCTTGAAGCCTGAAATTTTCATTTTCTCTCATACGTAAGTAATTGCAGCAAAAAATCTACTGTATGTTCATTAACAGGTTGCAGGCTTTAGTTGGGATAATACAAATACTTTTTCACTCTTGCTAATACTAATATAAATGAACTTCAAAAAGTTTTAGTCTAAATTAAAGGTTATAGCATTGGCTCTTCTAGCACTAGAAATAATTAATTAATTGATAAATGAAAATTATTCTAATAATTTGCTCGCTGATGTAAAGTGGTAACAAATCGTAATAAGATCGATAGTAGGCTTTGCTAAGGTATGAGTTGTTACTTAAGTGGATGAGCTAGTTAGAAAAACAGAGTAAAGGGAACTATAGGACAATCCTGCACAAATACTTAAGTTTAAAATCTAAATCTCCGATGAATATCATAAGAAAGAATGAATCATAGTCTGCAAATCACAATCTAACCAGAATCGGAATTTTCATCATCTTCAGAACTTGAATCTTCGATGTCTTTAAAAGAGTCCAAAAATAAGCCAATCAGGAATGAATAAACATTTGAATTGATATTATCTAGAGAGCACTTACCTGTTGATTTATCGACGACTACCTTGACTTTGGCACTTTGTATTTTTGATGTAGCCTGGTTTGCTATTTTTAATAAACGATCATAGTTTTAAATTATTCATAGAGAATGACTATTAATCATAGCTTGTTATTCTACAGCTTTACTAACGCTGATCATTCTTGGTTGGTGGTTGAGTTTCAGCTGGAGATTGCACTGGAGATTGTATAGCTTTCTTGGATTTTAAGGGCTGCTTGCTAAATAATTTTAGAGGAGAAGACTGCAATTGAGGATTAAGCTTGGTTTCTGTAATGCTAGGCGTTTCTTGGGCCTCAGCAAAGACGCGTTTTTCGTGTTCCTCTAGGGCTAATTTACTTTTCTAGATGGAAAGAGTATCAATTATCCATTTTGAGGAATATTGCATTTTATTTAATCGCAACATCGTAGTATCTTGGAATAATCTAAGATGCAGACTGCTAGTATGTGGTCTTGCTTATATCCTTTGATTGTGTACTGATAGAGCGTCTACTTTTATGAATATTTCTATTTCAAACCTTTTTAGCCATTTCTTTAAATGAAGCTGCTTCAGCCTATTGATAATAAAGGAAATTTTTAGTACAAATTTATCATTGATTTAATTCGCTATTTTACAAGATTATGAAGAGACTCGTATGAACTAGCGATGATAGGCTAGTATTCTTCTACAACAAACTATTTTATGACAGACCTGTTGGAATTCAATTTGGCTTTCTAGCTCTGCTACTTTCTATATTCATAAAGCAAGACTGCAAGTTAATATTTCCAGAAGAGTTAAACTAGAATGATCTATGGTTACTTAATTCATAGTTAGTAGATTAATTGCGACCATAATTAGCATAAAGGAAATAACTTTGTCCGTCAAAGTATTGTAGTCTTTGAGCGTTATTATTGACGATTGTATCGAATGGCTGCTGCTTAATCGCCACAGCTAAGTTAAATGATATCATTTAATTGCTATCCTTCTTGAAATTAGTATTTATTAACTACGATTATAATCAAGATTGAAAAGTAGTAGTTAATTCAAGCATAACAATCTAGTAGGGCAGCTGTTCATGATTACATCTTATAATCGGTAATAACAACTAGATTAAATTGCTGGCATAATCATGATCCTACAGCCACTCTATATGGAACAGCTAGATTTAATTGCTAGCGTAATCAAAATCTTTTTGCTACTCAACTTGTAACATCTAGGTTAATATCGAGATAGAGTAATGGATCATGATCTTAAGACCATTTTACTCGAAAAAGCTGGGTTAATTGCTAGCTTAATCAAGACCTTATGGCCACTCAACCTGTAACAGCTAGGTTAACTGAAGAGATAATCAATAATTGAAATAGAGCAATGGATCCATACTAAGCAATGGAATCATGCTGTAGTATTGTCCTAGTTATAGTTAAGGAATCATGAAAGCTATGGTAATCAAAATTTAGGTTCTGTAGGTTAATCAATGGCATTGTAATCCTATAGTAATATTACCCATGATGATATCGTTTAAAATAAGCCTAATTGTACCAAATAAACGTTGGAGAATCATAAGTATGGACTATGGCTACAAAGAGATTACTATTATACTTGTAGCGTTTCATTTTGTGTAATTTTGCATATGCTCAATAAGAAGAGAAGGAAATATCATACCTTTAAAAGTAAATTAATTTTATGCTGATTTTGCTGTTGTTCAGAATTGGATTCTGTAACATTTTCATTTCGAATAGCTTGCAGCGATTCTTCGATCATATTTCGTGACTGTTTATATCCAGTAGATTTCATTAATGGAGTATCTATGTATTATGGTTGGCTATGATAGAACTATTTTACGGTCTGTTCTTGCTATAGTATAACTTACTTCCACATTTTGCTTCTCTTTCAATTCTTCCAATTGTTTTTGCCACGAATTTTGTTGATTTTTAAGCATTTCTGTGATTGCTGTTTTGGTAGTTGATTGAAGAGTTTCAATCTAGGCGAGGATAAAGATAAGGATTTTATTACCGGTCTAATTCTCAAGTGCGAATTGAATCCATCAAGTTTTCGTTTAGACTCATTAATGTTAGCTAAGAGCTTAAGCTACTAATTTCAACTCAGTATAGGTATAAAACTATTTCCAGCTGTTGGGAAGAAATGGATTGATAAGCTATTTAAAATACTAACTATGATTCCATACTAAATTGATTTCTTTCGCAGCTAAAGTCGTTATTCTAGTACGTGTGAGAACAGTACATCGTCTAGCAGTTTTTGCGATATGAAATAGAATTTACACTCTAGCTTAATTTTGTACTATCAACGGAAAGAAATGAGCTAATAGCGATATTATTTAAATAGATATTACTTCAGGCAATAAACAGATTTCACTTTATTATTAAGTCAAGCTCAGCTATCATGGTAATACAACGCAAAGGGGATATTTACCTCTTTCCTAAATTTAGCAATTTCTTCGCGATACTGTTCATTCTGCGCAGATACAAATTAATTTTAGCTGGCAGATGCATTATGTAAATGCACTATAATATTATTTTAGATGGTAGAAGTACCGAGGAAAGGCTATATTGAATTAAGTTCATACCTGTTTCTTAATATCTTCAATATCTACATCTGTACTAAATCGACTCTTCCGCTTTTCGGATTTATTCGACTTTCGTAGTTTAACATTCTGGTGAGGTTTAGCTTCATCATGGCTTTCATCATCCTGTTGCGGTAAAGGTGGCATAAATGAGTTATGTAACAGTAAAATCGAAATTTTTTCAACTTTAAAATTCTCCTAAAAAATCGATCCTTCATTTACATCACTTGGCTAACCTCTAATTCTCCTAACGTATTTTTCCTTCTAGCTTCTGTACAAATACCAAGAAATGGTATAGCATTATTTATTTATCTCAGAATTATATCTTACAAATCACATACAGAAGGCAGCCAATTACCTATAAGTTGTTCTTGCAGCGCCTAATTGATATGAAAAACAAAACTTAGAATAAATATTCAAAACGATTAACTTTATATTCTTCTCTTTCCAGTACCTTTTCGCGATTTTTAAGGCGTTCTTCACTTTCTCGCACTTCGCGCTGCAGCATATCTCGGAAAGTGTTCATCTGTGACTGAGATAAAAATATTAAGATGCATTATTTTAGCTAGATAAATTTATTTTGCATAAAGTCTGGATGATGAATATCTTATAGATTGAAAAAGGATATCCATAGCATCTATTACATATTATAATTTCATACGGATAAATATTTGATTTTAATTTTTTAATGTACATTATTTTAGCTGGATAAAATGTAGCTCGCATAAAGTCTGGACGATGAATATCCTATGGATTCAATAGGATATTCATAACACTTTTTATAATAATAATTTTATTCGGGTACCGATAACTGTTTAATTTTAAGCCTGCCTATCGTTACCATGGCTAATTAATAGAATTGCTGAATCATTTTGTAGATAGATTATAATTAATTAAGTTATATAATCGCTATTGCAATTAGAGCTTAATGAGATTATTAATAGTTTTTTACGGTAACCGAAGTATAGATATTAACCATTTTAAGGTTTATTTTCACATATGTAGGATTTGTTGAATTTGTTTTATTTGACTAGAATAGGCTTGCTATTGCAACTTTTTAGGGATATTTATCTTTAATATGATTAAAGTTGATGGAGTTGATGATGACGAATGTAGCTGAATTTTACTTTATGTTAGTAATTATTATTAATCACGTTTAAGGACGCCTATCTATTGCGTATTTGAGGTTGATAGGATTAGTAATTCCCTAGATGGTTAAAATCCTATCAAATTACTATTTCTACCTATTTGAAATGTTGATATACTATAGTACATGCCTGAGCTTAGTTAGAACATACTTTTAATTAGTATTTACGATAATTAAGGAGGATATTAGACTTTTAGATAGCCGAGATTAGAGAAATTAATTTTTACGTCGGTGGTTGGTTATAGCACTGGGCTAAGTCCACAGATGGCTACATTTTTTGTAATCAAGATTATCGGGATTACTTTAACAACATTGGATTATACTCTAAATGATTGCGGCATTCTTTATATTTATTGGTCTGCTTCGAGATTATTGGTATCGATTAAATTTAGAGGTAGGCTATAAATGAGATACTGAAATAGGCGGGCAAATGGAGAGAAAGGAATATAGCATAGAAATAGAGATCAATCTTGACACGAATAAGCTTACCTCATTATTACTCTCTTCTTCCAATCGCCATTGCTGATATTTGCTTTTTAATTCATTCTCATAATTTTTCATTTGAATGGATAATTCCTAAAATTTTCCCAGTTTTAAAATGGCAACGAATTAATTTAAGATCATGTTAAGGACGAGCTATTAATTTAAAAGCTAGGAAGAATCTGTACTGCAATAAGAGAAACTATCCAATGCTGCCTGAAAGGATTACTATGTTAGCTGATCTACTAATTCGCTGAGCACAAGTAAGATAGGTAAATATTGAGCTAAATAAGTACGTATGCCGTAAGTAAAGATTTTTTACGCTGTAGCATGAATCTTTTACATGCGAAGATCTGATAGCAAGTCTGTGTAAAATTTGGATGCAAGCTATAGTATATTGAGCGATAACTTAAAAGTATTCGAAGCATGGCTGCAGAGACTGGAAAGATTGAAGAGGCTGATTATAACCACAAGTCATCTATCAATTCTAATTAACAACTTTAAAATAGGGGAAATGTCCCAACATGGTCCTAATCGATGGTAGTGATAATATAGTAATAGAATATATAATAACCTCTGATAGTTTATGATCTCTTTCTGATCTTTCCTTAGCTAGCTCTTGCGTTGTTGTATGCAATTTCTCTTGCATTTCTGCTAATTGTGCTTGCATGTTATTCCACGAATTTTTAACGTTATTAGTCATCGTATCGCCATTGCCAATATTATTGAGCTTGCTATTCAATGAAAAGAATAGTAGAAAAGCTATAAAAATGTCTGGAAATAAGCCAGTCAGCAATATTTTACCTTTGCATGGTCGTTTCTTCAGCTGTGCCATCGTGATGTCTTCGTGCAATGTGACGCTGCAAGTAGACTCCATTAACAAATACTTTTTGGCAATGGACACACTAGAAAACAACGATACAAGAGCATTTCATCTTCAATAAATAGGCAATTTATTTCATATTTTATACCCATAACTAACGAGTAGTAGGTAAATTTAGTATCTATAAATACGATACAACAGATGAATTGATAAACAGGGTGGAATGCAGCCTAGTTTAAAAATTTTTACCTTATAATTCCCGCTAGCTCCTAAATTAACCATATTCTGATACATTTTAAGCATTTTCTTCATTTTCCGTGTATCTTGTTTACGCTTATCTAGTTCTTCCGTTATTTCTTTTTCTTTAGTAGTTAAATTTTCCGTAGTCTATGAAGAAGCAAAAGTATAAAAATATCTTATTTTCTATTAACAAGTTTGATTGAGTTTTTGTAGGTCTTTGCAGTCCTGTATGTTGAAGCACGTAGAAAATTGCTTAGCAATCCATTTCTCATGATGGTAAATACACAATACACTTAAAACCTTTTATTTTCTTTCTAAATTTATTTACGATACTGTTTGCTACTGGATATAAAAGATTGCTTAATAGTGGATTTCTTGTTATAAAGAAAGTACAGAAGTCTCGAATGGAATTTAATTATTCTGAAATTACCCGCAATATACTAGGCTGCCACATGTAAGAATTTCTACACCGAATTTGCCATCATGA
Organism: Trichoplax adhaerens; assembly: GCF_000150275.1. Taxonomy (NCBI): domain Eukaryota; kingdom Metazoa; phylum Placozoa; class Uniplacotomia; order Trichoplacea; family Trichoplacidae; genus Trichoplax; species Trichoplax adhaerens. The sequence goes on from NW_002060967.1 coordinate 497,526, forward strand.
TAATTTAAGATTAAACTTATTTTATTTATTATTTTGTAGTTATCAATACTACTGTATGCTGTTCGTAAAATGACTTTGCGATCTTTTCATCATGATATTGAAGATACGACAATCGCAAATAGAACTCATCTTAATTATTTTGCAGCTGTAAATTTGTAATACTGCTGCAGTTAAAAATATCTATTCGCCATTATGATAAAAGATATAAGAATTTCAAATTTAACCTGTTTTCGTTAACTATCTTGCAGTTATTGGTAGTTTATTGCAAAGTGTATAACTGTCTAGTAATTACTAATCATGTTGACATAATTGATGAAGGCATGGAAATCTAGAATTAATCTCTAACCTCAGTTAAAGAATTGATCTTGTCTTCATATCGCTTTATTTTTTCAGATAGAGCGTTTTGGGAATGCTATATGGTAGAATAGAGGCAAAAATTTTATTCATTTACTAGGAAAAATATTAGCTAGAGTTTAATATCATAAACCATTTTAACTTTCGAAAATTACTTATTAAAGAGAGTATTCGTGATTTACAAATAAAATTTGAACTATTAATATAGTTGCCAATAAAAAGATTACAGCAGGATTAAGCTATTGCAGCCTTACCAGAAGATATTCAATCACAAATTGAGCTAATTTAAAGAGGTCTACAAAGTTTTTTCCAACATGTTCGATTCCCTATCATTGAATATAAACAACACATCACGGTTAAATGATAACGGTAATTCTCATTTTTATGAAATAGCTTAAGCAAATAAATACATTTTTATGGAGAAGAATTCCCTTTACACTACTGGGCAATCTCAATATTGAACATTGCTCTGCTAGATGATTCCAGCTATCTATTCTAACTTATGGAATAAGGCATACACTAGGACAGAGGAATGATGATAACTTACCGGCTCTAATTCTAAATTACAAAATGTCACGTTGATGATATTTTCCTGAAGTGTAGTAAAGCTAGGATTGTCCAAGTTGACTGCAGCTAAAAGGACGATAGTGGTGATATGATATAATTATAACAATATAAATGGATAATTGCGATTAATCTTCTAGCTAAAGATCAATAAAAAGATATGAATATGATGTTTGCAACAAGAAATAATTTAGCTATAAAGAAAGTCTATGATGCATCTATAGAGTTTGCTGCTAAAGACATTGGAAAAGTTGTGGAATTTATAGCATTAATCGTTTGTTTAATGAGAAAAACTGGTTAAAAGTCTAGTATTTGCTCATGAAGGGCTGCAGCTGTTTAAGATCGTGCTCTTTTTACTTAATAAATATCAAAGAAAATTGTTTACACCTAAAGCTTAAAATGTTTGGTCCATGAGGAAGACTTAAATATATCTTGGAGCTTACTTGATGCTCGCAAAAAACTGCAGTCATTAAAAATTACGTTTGTCGAAGTCAATTAATCTTGTTTTGCAGAGGTTTGAAGAAAGTAGCGAGTTAGATGTAGATACTACTACAAAATAACTCTATACTCTGGTAATGGTGTTGGATCATTATCAAGGACGGTAAGGAAAGGCGAGAGTATTCAGATCTACTTCTCCAACGAGGGGAGTTAGATATCTAGCTTTTTAAGGTAGTTATAAACTCTTATGCGGGTGATGATAATGAATTACTCTTAATAATGGCAACGATAGGAATTAGAGTTGCTTGTCTTCTTCCAAGAATTATAATAGTAAAGTATCTTCCCATATAATGCATAAACGAGAAGTTAGTTCTAACTAATGGGAGATTTTGCAATATGCTCTTGCCATGATGACGAATTATTATCCAACCTCCAGAAATGCAAGGAAAGTATCGAATGAACTATTCTGGAAATTGGTAGCTGAACATGAGAAGAATTGTTAGTCTTCTCCCTGTTAATAATAAGGTGCTGGATCTATTTATTCAAGTTACTAATTTACTCTATATGCACATCCTGTTGGAGATATAATGAACTCTTCTTGAGAAAGGTAACAAAAGGAGAGAAATCAATACTTTATAGGAATAAGGAGTTAGATCTAGCAATAGTTAAGCATTTCTATGTACTGTATTCTTATGTAATGATAATGGCGAATTGCTCTTGAGAATGACAAGAAAAAAGGAAACTACTGCAAAAAAATCCTGTTGGTCCTCCGATCTTCATGCAGCCCATCTTCACATCGATCTTACAAGATTGTTGACGGATATATACAGGACATAAGATGGAACAGAAATAGTAGACATACCGATTCTCATCCAGTCCACTCTTTCCCATCTCTTCTTGAAAGGAAATTGAGAGCCTACAGCAGTAAATAGTTAAGATATAAGGTATTAGAATTTTGAGTTTAATTCACACCCATTTCAATTTACTCGTATACTCTGAAAGTTGCAAAGCAGTCCTTCATGCCAACTTAGATTGATAGTATAAATTGCACTTATATGTACAGCTCTAAGTATGATTTGCTCAATATTGATTTGATCTGTTGTTAGTGAAGTAATCACGTTAAAGTATGGATATTTAGAATGTTTAGGTATGTAAGTTTTGATGTTAAGCTGCTGAAAGTTATCCAGTGGTCCTTCACATCAACTTATATTGATAGTATTAATTACGCATATATGTCTAACCCTATGGATAGTTTGCTCAATATCGATACGATCTAGTGTTAGTGAAGTAATCGAGTTAAAGCATGGATATTTAGAATAGTTAGGTAAGTAAGCCATAATGTTTTAAACCTACCGCTAAATGAAGAATGAGTAGCATGAGTAAGAGTAGTTGCTTGCATATAAAATTTAAGATGATATTCTGCAATCGGATGCCTTCTGTACTATGCATATACCATTTATGATAATGAAAATCTGGAGTAAATCATAATTATTTTAGATTGATTACATATCCTTCTGTTACTGTCCTTCCTTAAATTAACCAGAGAGCGATAAATTACTAGTAGTTCGTCTCTGGTTTAATGAGTGGATTAATAGCATAGCTATTACGGATAAAAATGATTTATAGGATACAGGATTAAAGGTTTGCTACGTCACTTAGCCAGACTACAGGTTCTAACGTTAAAATATTTTCCTTATGGGATACCGTTAATGTTATTACAACTATAAAGTGAGAAGATGAACCCTTAATGAAAAATTTAGGGAGTTGATGGTTGCCGTCTTTGATGTCATAAATTATTAATTTATTCAGGAGTATTGAGTTTATTCTAGAAGTCTTAACTAAATATCATAAACTAGCTTGAACAGGTTGACAAGCTATCAAAGTAAATCACTAATGCACAATTTTAATCCTTTTGCCGATATTACAATAAATAAGTGAGAAGAGGAACGATGAACGATATATTTATAGAGTTTTCAACAACTATCTTCTATTAGCTAGACAATTTATTTAATTAGTTCTATGGCTAGATTAACGGCTATTTTTAGAAATGGTATCTTTCCATGTTTAAAGTAGAAAAATTAAGTTGATGGTCGTTATTTACTGTGCTGTTGAAGGAGACATTAGTGCTATGCAGTCTAAACCTTTTCACCTCGGGTATACCGTTAATTTTATGGCTACTTTAGAATGGAAGCCAATTTTGAATTGATTTTGACTTTTCAAGAGCAGCGTAAACAAATTATAAACTGGATAGTAAAGAGACATCCGTATTGCACGGACAAAATTATTTCGCTTCGGGTATGCCGTTAATGTTATAAATTACGTTGGAATAGTTGGAAATCGTGAGCCGATTTAGATTTTTCAAGAGCAGCATGAACAAATTCTAACCTGGACATAAAAGAGGGCTTCAATATTGAAAGTCTAAGTCCTCTTTTCGTCCTAAGTAGAATATCATAACCGCTATAAAATGAAAAGAAACATTGAACGAATGTTCGACTTTTCGGAAACAGTATAAGTAAATTTTAAAGTATACTTGGTTATAATCTAGGAGATCTGGATATCTACTTGGATTGATGTTTTTTTAGCGACAATCCCTTGATATTTCAGTATGATCGGCTGTTAGTCTTTAAAAATGATCTAATTCGATCACATTTTCTTAGTCTACTGATAATTAATCAGGCCAAAATAAACTAATTTAGACTAAGCAGTCGATATTGACAAAGCTTGAATGTTTAATATGTCATCATAAAGAATATGTGGTTATTTGATTGGAGTTTGGTTATTTTTGCTCATTAATTCCAATCCTTGCATGTTTCAATAACATGAACGATTGATCATAGGCTAGACGATTTGTAATTTTATAGGTAAATGATGATTGCTTACACTATGCAATCAATAGGATATCGCAAAATAAGCCAACGATCACTAATTGAGAACTTTAATAAGAATCAAAAGAAATATTTGAAACTTTAGCTAATTCGATAGGATGATACTGTACAAGGTTATTTTTTACGCTCTCTACTACTTTTTTGAATCAGGTGCAATTTTACGATATAAAATTTTCAAGTAATCAATCGTTCTCTTACCTGGTCTTACTTGTTGGCTACCGACTAGTCGACTTGCAGGAAACATGATGAATTAATGCTCTGGATATATTAAATAATTAGAGTAGTCTTTTCCTTCTCGTCTAACAACCTTGCCTAAAGTCGAGATTACCCTATCCAACGTTAGGAATAGGATGATCAATTAATATCCGGTGCTGAGATTGTTCATCAAAATCGATTTCGCGTGTTATTCTCTCAATTTAATACCATCCAAATCAATTTCAGTCATCAATCTCATTCTTAAGCTACCATTACACTCGTAATGGCTCATTTCAGCCACAATTTATTTACTTGATAATTTCCAACTACTTGGCCTTGATTCCTATTGCATCGGATGATACCGTTATGATCCGGCGGGTTTAATTAAGCGTCTGATATATCGACTCTCCTTGGGACGGACATGATATACAGACGAGCATCAGTTAACGTAGTTAATAATACTTCATTAACGATTCTATTTACCAAGGAAATGGATACACCTACCTTAGCTATGGTGCTGATGGCTAAAAGTGCTTAGGATAGTAATAAAGTCAGCTAAAAAGGCTTGAATGTGTAGAAGATTGACAATTAGTTAGATATAGTGGCTCTACGTTAGGACAGGCTTGAGTGTATAGAAAAATATACAGTTAGGTAGATATAGCGGTTATACTGGTGCTATGACTTATACAGATAGCCTGCTACCAGAGTCTACAATAGTAATATTGCGAACTCTGAAGGTGTGGATCTATTGGAAATATAGCTAACTAATATCGTGTTGACAATTGATCTGCCTTTTAAATTGCATCAGTATGGTAGATGAATTAGATGTTGGAAGCATGCGAGATATTTTTCTATAAGAACCCAATTTTAGCAGTTCAGGGATTTATAGCAATAACTATCACTATAGCTATCGATGCAGTCATTTTACGTAGAATTAAAGAGCTAGATGAATCTGAATTATCTGATACAGAGATGGCATTGTACATAGACTATATTTAGAAACTGGATTAAATATAACGCGTTTAGGCACACATTTCTTGTACATCATTATACGAAATAAAGAGATCGTTGTCAAGAATTTTATTTCGCAATAATTTGTAATGGTCGGCTTGATATAACGTAAGACTACTGGTTTCATCGTTCATATTACCAATGATGAACATTTATCTTGTATGCTGAAGCACGAAAATCTTAATTTCCTATATCTCTCCTTCATGCAAATATTACAATCTATTTACTATTTGTAGGCTTTTCGTTTGCCACAGAAATTGAATTGACAAATACATGGCCATAAAGTCATTGTAGTTGTGGATTGACAAAACTACTAAGTACTATATCTTGTTTTTTTCGTAGAATAGAAATATTGTTTAATTTAACCTCTGAACTATGGCAGTCACCATCATATACTCTATAAAGCTATTCCATAAAAAATTTCCATATTCTTTATCTAGCCATGCATTACTGATTACAGCAATATACAAATTCCAAGGTCCTGCATAGGCTACCATTTGTGAGGTATGTACTTTACTACTGTACTGTATTTCCTTCCTACCAGTATTTGTTTTCATCAAAGCCTACCAGGATTTAATTTGTTGGAAAAAATTTAAATTGATTCAATAATAAAGAGACATGCGTATTTAGAAAATGATCAGTCCTTTTCAATCAGATCAAAACAATAATAATAACGGTAATCAATTACAATTAATTATCCGGTTGGGAGTGAACGCTAAACAATGGTCTACTGTTGCTATAGTAACAAGCTAGGTTAGAGTGAAATATTAGTTAAAATTGCGATAAATAGTAGAAAAACTGCTACAGGTGACCAATCTTAATTAATGCTATTTCCAAGCTTTTAACGTTGGCTGACAGCCATTAAAATGATACCGAAAAATATGAAGTCACAAAAAAATGTTTGCAATATTTTAATCAGGGTTACATGACATTTCAAATTATCGTTTTTAATTTATTAATTTCTTGACAGGGTAACTCCTAAACTACAGTAAGTAAAGACACCAAACATTTAGAACAACGTGTAATTTTTAGGATATTTCTTCAATATCAGACGCTTGTAACAATTTGCAATGTGATGCCAGTTCAGTTTCTCCAACATCTATTGGTATCAGAAAGCAACAAATTTTTAATAGCAGTGCATACCTTGTAGTGTAGTTATACATATAATTTTTACTCACAGTCGTGCTATATTCAGTTATAGTATGTATACCTTTGTGCCGTTAATCCAAACTCATAATTATTATTTCTGATAATGTATCATGTATTCAACAAACTATTTCTACTTGATGCAGTACTATCAATCTAAGGTTATTAATTTTCGAATAGATCGTATCATGTAACTGGTTACTTGCACTCATTATCTATCAATCTAAAGTCAACAGTGGGATTATCTGGAGTAATATGCAGTTATACTATCCACATTGCAGAAATGATAACGAGTTCCCTTACCGCTATCATTTCTTCGTACAAGCGCTTTGTTGAAGAAGATTCTTTCATTTGGATTTGAAGAATACCTATGGCTCTTGCATATTGTTTTAATGTTATTGCATGGACCAAAATAAAAGCAAGGGCCTAGGATATAATTTTTAATCGATGCAACACATTACATTGATGACAATCTAATGAATTTAGTATCAATCATATAAGAAATTTCTAACATACCCTATGGTTTTTAAGGTCTATCCATTTAGATAATTCGCAGTAGACATCGTTCATAGCCGATACTAAAAGATAAAGGATAAATATTACGGTCAATTTCATGCCAATTTTTTATAATCCTGACCATACACTATTAATTTATCTAAATCACTACACTTGATAATGAGATATCAATAGGTTGTGAGATTTATACACGTATATTTCCCAAGGCAGCGGCTATAAAGAGTCTATTTTTTATCCAATGGGTAGATACAACCATAAATACAGACACGTTCATTATCGAAAAAAGCAAGTGTAATGAAAAATTCTCTAACCAGTCGCTTGATATCGAGCTGATTCTTCTTCTAGACCTATCGTTGAAATGTTATTAATACACAAGAACCAATTGCATATATTATCGTATGATACATTCTATCTTACATTCTAGTTGCTTAGCTAATAATCCCATATTCTTTCCCTACATGGCAGCGAGCAATTAAATGTGATGCAACGAAACGCTAAGTAATTAAAAATAAACTATCTAGATGATATAGTCAAGAGGATTTATACTTTGCATATTAGTGATTCGGTGAGGTATTTCTTCTTTTCGTCCATTTCACTACAATTACAAATATCGCAATGCATGTCTAAATAAGCTGTAAGTATTTCTGAAATAAAAGAAGCTCTTGCTATTGTAGGACAAATAAATATACATTACCTTTTCTTTTTAGCTGCATTTTCGGATAAATCTGATATCATACCATAAAAATTCAGTAAGGCATTTGTATCGATCTAAAGAATTAAAATGAATTTGGTATATCATGGTGTCCAAATTAAGTTAGATTAATATAAAGATATGCTTCCATATATAACATTACCAAATCGATAATGCACTGAGCTGCTTTTATAACATTTTCAAAAGCTTCAACGGATCCATGCTACATAATGATAGTATTAGGAGAGAGTAAGTCACAGAACTGTATTGTCTTCTAGTGTTATTAACAATAGTGATTAAAAGCTGGATATACAACACCCTTACTTTATTTGCTGCTACATCTAACATTTTCATTCTCTCAACTTTAAGCGAAAGATCATCCTCGTACTTTTGTTCTAGGTCCTTGTACAGTTTATCTCCATGTTCAAAATCCATTCTATAATTGATATTTAACAGATTTGCTTTAAATATTAGAAAGATTTCAATCATTAAAAGTTATCATATGAATCAGCTTTAATAATGAATAAAAATATAAATAGTTTAAAAACCTGGTTAACCAGGATAACATAAATTTCTTATGTGCCGCTTCAAAATCATTGTTTGCCTATAATAATTATGGTGTATGGATTCCTGTTAGATACATAGCAAGATTTATGCATATAAACACAAATTCTGCAATACTAACGCTGTTAGAGCCAGATGAAGATAAAGGAGTTGTTCCAATGTTATAGGTAAATGGATAATTAAGCTGATGATAATTCATAAAGAACAAAAGTACTTGGTCTATACTTGCTCAAGAACAGGATCTTAATGACAGAATATTATATACTTTACCGATTTTCCACTACTGGAATAAGATATTGTTCCAGTTAAATACATTCCAGGCTTTGCACCCTTCGGTAGTCTATAAAAAGTATGAAAAGGATTAATCTAATAGTTAGAAAGTTTGTCTTTATAGTAAAATTGAGTTGTGATTTAAGGAAGCAGTACATGATAAATGTATAGTTATTTGCTTAATAAAGTTTGTAGTTGGGAATATTATAGAATATCAGTGGCATTTTGTGTATATACATACGAGTATAATAATAATGATAATTTGGCATACTTATCATCATCGAGAGGTGCGAAGTAAAGTACTGCAGTATTGTTCTTGTTGAGCCAATAGTTATTTGATATTTTTGACCCTCCAGATAATGCTTTCAGCTGAGATGAATAGACATCTAACGAAACGGAATTAGCAAGTTTATGCTCTAAAAGTACTGGTATATTCTTTAAACGTTCCAAGAGGTCTCGTTTGTCATGACGAACCTATTAAAAATTGGTTACCATTACAAAATGTTGATCATATTCTAGTACTATGAATACATAAGCGTATACATAGCGTGCTGTTTGCCGTGAAAAAATAGACTTACTTGTAATTTTAATATATAGTCCCCTTTGTCTAACTTTACTTTATACTAAAAATAAAAATGTATCATCAATATTAATTAGCAAAAATTTTAGTTAATAAACAAAATGGCATTTTTGCAGACCTGATGAGGAAAGGCATCACCAGAAGCAATGTGTTGCTTGTTCTTATCGAATATCATCCAAAGTTGAGATTCATATAATGCCTCATATAGTAGATCGCTCAGTAATGAGACATTAGGACGCACTTCACATGAATTTTCCTTTACCAGATTAAAATTAAATGGTTTCATTAATCAACATTCATGTAGGTGGTCAATAACAAAGATCTTTAACTAGCCTTTTCATGATCATGATTTTATAATTCGGTATTTATCACACGTATATTTACTAACTATGGAAAATTTATAATCCAATATATTTTCATAGATTTGTCTCCCGTTCGGTAGTAAATCTCTTTCAGTTAGGGGTTTTATTGTTGAAGAAATAGGCCTGTTAACGACGGTCATGGCAAAAAAGTTAAAAAAATGCTGAAATGCGCAAGTCATGCTAGAAATGATCTAAGTAAATATCGCTTTGTTCAATTAACCTAATAGCTTCAGCCATATGGTCCAGATTGATGCTAATACTCATATTCTCACGTCGAAATGGAGACGTCACAGTTATTCTATGTATTCCACCGCAGGAGTGCTAGATAAGTTTTGAAAGTTTTTTGTTAGACATACAGATAGAAAGTAGGATAACTTTGCAAAATTGGCTAAAGTTAATCATTCTAATCAAATCTCATACCATTGCTACGTTTCTTTCGTTCGGTAAAAGGCTGTGAAATGTTATAGCATACTTTATTTTTTTGCTCTCTCGTGTTGACCACCAACTGGTCAAACATAACTCTAAAGTTTTTTCCCCCTTGAATTCAAGTTAGATTAATGATTACTTACATGTTGCAGAGCACTTAATACTACCGCAGATAAACCTTTCTGACCTCAACTTTAAAAGTAATATTTTTAGTTTCTCCACAGCCTAATGCGACACGATTATTACTAAATTGATATTTAAATGACTTGTCCTTGTGTAAGTGCGACACATCTAATACCATGGTAAATTTACCACTCTCTTCGAGAGACGTTAGTGCTATTTCTAGTAGATTAATGTCAAAAACAAGCATACTTACTCATAGATGTGTAAAATATTATAGAAATGAATTTAAAGATTTTTGTAGGTACTTACCAACCCAAGTCGCTTTCGGTGGAGTTGCAATAAACATACGTTTAATCTGGCCTTTATCTAGAGTCAGGCTTTCTGATATGGGTGTTAACGGATCTCGAATACTGAAATTTAGATGAAATAATGTGTTGCTAAAATAATTGAAATCACGCCAATTTTTCAATGCTGCTAAACTTCATCATCCAATTATGATTATATAAGCGTAGATACCTTATTGGTTTAGTAACCGTGATAGGAATTCTAAATAATGGGCCAAGTTCGATACAAGCGCTATCATATCCGCAGATCTATAAGTGATCATTAGGAGTTATAATCTAGTTATTACTATCAATTCTTACATTTATGTAATATAATTTTGTATGAATTAGAAGTACTTATCATTCGCACAATAACCTCAGAATAATGCGCTCCTGGCCGAAGATCGCTAGTATCAACTTTAATATCGAATGACCGCGCTATAGATAGTAGTAAACATAAATATTCATTGATAACCAATCATTGACAATTACGAAGGATTAAATAACAGATTTAGATTTTATACCGCTATTATTCAACATGAAATATTTTGGTGCATCAATCCATGTTGCAGTGGGTACCAGAGAAATGCGATACTCTAAATTGGCTTTAAGTTTCAAATCTAACATAAAAGTAGAGAATCGGACAGATCCTATATCAGTCGTTGTACACATATAATAAAGTTGAAGCAAAAAAATGAAAATCATTGCTACGCTTACCAAGTTCACTTTTATAGCACGGTCGAACTCGAACAGGTAGATAAGAAATTGAAGACGTTTCCTGAGGCTCCCTAAGGTATATACCTCGTTTATCATAGCTGCTGCCACAGGTGATCTAAGAATTTTAAAAGAAGGATGTTTAACAGTATGAATCGTTTTCAAGTTCCATAAAGTTTCATACCTCAAAATGGACGTTATTGTTGAGTTTATCTACAGAATTTCGTATATACTCGAAAGCTTTATCAACCTGTGTTTTAAAATTTAGTCATACTTTTAACAATGTCATCTTACCAAGGTAAGTTATTGTACATGAGATAGGAAGGCATTTGGAACAATTAAAATGTATCAGTAACGGAGAAGCTAACCTGCAGTAGGCCATAGCCCATGGAAAAATGATCTTCACCTGTTGACGCAAATAAAGATCATACGTATAAGTATAGTATTGTAAGAAGCTAGTATACCTTCCTAAGGACAGATTTGATTTAAGTAATAGTTAACGGTAGAGGACCTGTGATTGATGATGCGGTATTTTCAACGGCACGACGAACGCTACAAAAAGTGATTAAATTCAACATAACGTCATTAATTTCATTCTTTCTTACTAAAAGTTATACCTTTTAGTAGCACAGTCGTTAATTATAGGATAAAATGATGCTAGAGAAAATTTATACCTTGACGGAGAAAACGGAATTTGACAAGCTTTCAATCCAGATAATATAAGAGCTAAGGTATTGGAAAGATAATATGTATGATTTGTTTGTCATTACTGTATTGATTTGCAAATTATGACAACAAATGAGACTTACCGATACCACCACATGCATTCGGTGATGACATTGAAGTGCCATTCATGAGTTGTGAACTACTTAAGGTCCACTTAGGTACAGAAGCAATTGCTCCACCTGGAGCACTAATGCTAACACCTAAGGCACCATCAATGCTACGACAAAATATTGTAAAAATTTTAATGTCATAAAATAACTGCAGCCAGTAGTATGCTACTAAAATTGTATCAGCGTTTACAGGTTCCATACAGCAGTACGTATAAAATATATAATAAAGTCATTTCAGTCAAATCTGAATATAACCAAATCAAAATAGCACTGAGGTAGCAGGTGAGGATTTATAAAAAATATTTATACCATGGTCCTCTGGATGTCCACGTATACTGCATACTTTGTACTCTTTCAAGCAATGAATATTGGGCCGCCATCATTTTAGGAGTAACGTGAGCTCCAACGCCTACAAATCATAAAATTGATGATTCATTCAAGATATTCGGTTATACCAACAAGGAACGTGGCTAACAGTAAAGTTGAGACTAGAGTTACACTTAGATTCCATTACTTACTGATAACACTAGAACAAGTACCGCCAGGAGATCCGACAGTTGACATTGCTGGCCCATTATTACCAGCGCTTGAAACCATGATAATGTCATGTTCATCGACAAATTCATTACATAGCTCCATAATGCGTCTATATGCCAACAGATAACAGTTCTTGAGTTTATGCTTTGATGAATGTAGAGTACTACAACATTTATGAGATGCCTTTAGAGTATTTGCTTATTTCAATAGCATTAGTATACAGTATCTTCTGATATACATTATTGATGATAGTTTTAAAAATTGTAAATGAACCATGCACATTCCTTTACCATGATATCGTGACATAGTGATGGATAACAGAGCATTATCAACCTTTTAGAGAATCTACGCATAACTGCATGCTTTACAAAGTCTCCAGCATGAAGATACTGCTTTAGCAGTTATAAGAAAAAAGCTTGACTTCAATCGAAGCAATAGTAAGAAGTTCTTACACTTCGCATGGGAATACTTATGGATGAGTTACGTGTTATTAGGGGAGTTTAGACTGTTCCACAGTTATTTAGCGGATAGAAATATTGTAACACTGAAATATTTCTAACAGCTAATCTTGTATAGAGTACTTAAGGTGCCGGCAATCAGAATATAAAATTAATCGATTTATGGCTATCCTTAATTCAGTAACGAGTAAGAAAATCTATTATACCCCTCATTTGGCTTTTGGCATGCTTCTCCATAGCTCATATTAATTAGGTCACAGCCATAGTTCTTACTTGCAATAAGCTATTTAATATAATATTTGGATGTAAGATTGCAACGAGGCCTATTCATGATTTGCATAAATGATGAGCATATTTAAGGCAATTTAATGAGGTAAAAGGTACATACCCCGCGAACAATACCAGGTCCCGTTTCCATGGAATCTAATCTGGTGTCTCCAATTTTAACGGATAGGATCTGGTGACAGAATAGGAGTTGCTATACTAAGATTTTCATTAACATTTCATTGTACTTAACGTTGGTAAAAGATATACTCCTATTTATTCGAGAATTTAGCAGGATAATTTATAACGATACTAGGAACAGAATAGACTGACGAATGTATTACTTGAGCACCAGGAGCAATTCCATTCTTTTCTGGTGTGCTTTCGAAATAGCCCGAAGTTATACAAGCTACATGAGTGCCATGTGATCCTAGAAGTATTATGCCATAAATGCAAAACTTTAATGTAAGCATGTACATGATTAATTTAGAAATTAAGGCCTTTGATAGTCTTGTAAATCCATACACTGGAGTATCATTTATAATCTTAACAAGGTATAAATATGACATCAACTTGTACATGTTTGCAAGATAAATAGTTTCTGTTTACAAACGTCATGTTTCTGTCTAGTAATGTAAGACATTTTTATGTGAGTTAAGTATGTAGATATGCTAACCTGCATTGGTTACTATCGATAATCGGTTTCCATCATCATATACTGATATGGTATAATTTAATAAATCTGTAAGCAAAGAGAACAAAGGATGAGTATTTTTATTTGCTGTGAGCAACGAACTAGAAAGAAAGCTTTAAAAATACTATTTCACAGATTTCTAATATGCGTATGGTTTGCTTAAAGTACTAATAAACTAACGATATTAAAGATAACGTAATACCGTTCTATTTGGAGCCATAGCATGTATCACTACATTATATGTTTTATGCTTGATATTGCGGTAAGTAATGTGCAGAATAATATCTTGTTATAGTCCTATAATGTAATAAATTTTTTACCATCTTCGCCAAATGTTCCATATACGGGTTGTAGTCGAAATTCGGGCAAAACTGTACATTTGGATAGATTGCCAGTTTCTGTTGTGTCGATGACAGCTCTAGAAAATGGTGTAAAAATTTTAGTACGAATAAATCTCATTGCAAGTATGTTATAGCGGTATCTACATCATAAAATCAATAGCAAGGGTGTTTAAATTATTTATTTGCAATACATAAATCCAGAGTATCCTATGGATTGATACTGTGTTCTAGTTGTGTTTGCATGGTAAAATGGCTGAAAATCATTAATGATTAGCAGGGTCTCTAAAGTATTTATTGCCGATGTAATATACAGTATGTATTCAAAGTATATTTCACAAAATGGAAAGTCAGTGATATATAGCAGATCTGCAATAGGATCTCTTAAGTATTATTCCTAGGTTATAATAAATGAATTTAGAATATCCTATTGCTGATACTACGTTACAACTACTAACATGATAAAAAGGTTGAAAAAAGTCATTAATCTATAGTAAGGTCTCTAACATATTTATATAAAATCATCCATAAATTTAAAGTATATCTCATTACCGATAGTACATGATAACTGCATTTATATGGTAAAATAGCTATAACATATCCTTGATCAACAGCCAGTCTATACTGCATAGTAGATTATATATCCATTACTATACCATATTGATTCCTAATTCTAACTACCTCCAAACCGAACCATTATGGAAGACAACGCAATCAAAAATTGGTAGAGATTCATCGCCAATTTTATCTAAATTTTTTAATTGTTCAGTTCGCTGTTGTAATTCTTCACGCATAAGCTCATCTAGAAACGTCTAAAAATTATAAGAAGATGATATCAGACTTAAAAAATAAAAGGACGGAGCTGAACCTAGAATAGTCAATTTATGCTTAAATTTTCGTATCGACCTGCTTTTGCCCTTTACTTTCAGACTGTTGGAGCTCTCTTATTGCATCAGCAGTACATTTGGAATGGCTAGGTGCCCATTTTTTCTTGCGATATTCTTTCTGTTTAATAATTATAGGCGTATACAGTATTATAAATTAGAAACTCCAAGGTATTTCTACTCCATATATTATAGAAAGAGTAGTAGGCTCGACGAAAGTAGGGCGCTGACGATCGATTCAATTCATTAATGAGATATGCTATTGCTATGTTAATCTAATACCGCTAAAATAGAAATTTATATACAGTCACAGTTGGATGCCAATCTGCCGGTATTCAAACCGTTTTACCATTTTTAATATAGACTTCCATTAATTTGTAACAAATGCATAATGCTCAATAATCCATTCTTCTAGCATAAGAATGACTATGACATAACATTTAATAGTATTAGGAAGATCAATGTCAATGGCTAATTGAAATTTTGTGAATCTGTCCATTCATGCCTTTCCTAACATTGTCAAGTGGGCCGGGATAGAACTGGAATAGAAAGTATCCTATAAATTCATTTTACCTTGAGTCGATCGCAAAGTGGAGATGGGAATAATTCTGTTGCATGCTTGATACCAAGGTGAAATTTACCGGTTGGATTTTCCCATTCGGCTGGAATCTACAGCATATTTCCACGGTATCCATAAATCATAGTGATGGTGGATCAATTTTAAGTTGTCATAGGTCCACAGTAGAGCAGAAACAAATAAGGGTAGCAGAAGTAGTCGTTTTATTTTAGTACAGTCATCAGAGAAGGAAAATGATTACAACTACGGATTGTTGTTACAACATAGTGTAATCTGTATGAATTGATTGACCCCATGGAATGGTAGTCAGTCGGATTACCTGTAATTTTCGTCCTGTTAATCCAGTTACGCAGCCATCATCGTCGATTGAAGAAACTGTTGAAGTATCGACATCACCGCTTCCAGTGCAATCAATACAATCGATAATTTTACGTCGGCCATCACTAGTCATCTACAGTATGAGGGAAAAATGGAATCCATAGACGATTAACCAAGAGATTGAGCAGTTATTATGATGAATAAGTTTTACATCGAGTAGCATGAAGCAAGAAAAGAGTAAGAAATGAAGAAATGCCCTAAAGCTCATCCTGTACTCTAGGCATCATGAAACCTACTATAGGGCTGAAATAGGACTACAAATCAACGATTGATCGCTCTACCATACGACCTATGCGCTAATCCTAACAACTCATTTCCTTTCTAGTAGAGCAAATCAATACCACAGTACATGCACTAGAATGATAAACTGACTACAGCAAAGGGAACATGTGCTGCAACCTCGATCAAGCTTGCAAGCGTCTCTCCAGCACGTGAGGACAACGATTGACAAGAAATGCTTTGCAAATGTTTATCTGTTTACCTGTAAACCATCCGCTCCAGGATCAACACCGGTATCAAAGATAGCAATGATCGTACCTCGACCATCATAGTCAGGATATTGGCGTAGAAATCGATCCGCTGCAGTTTCTTGCTTTGGCAATAAGTCTTGAAGAGGAAATTGGCTGCTAGGAGACGCCATTGCTTCCCTTACAGGATAAGAGCCTTCTTTAGTAGACGGGCGGTTGTCTGGACGGACACCTGCTCTATTGTCCCATCTGGGCGGTTGCAAAGATGATGTATGGGCAGCAGGGTGCTGGTAACGCACCAGGGGTGTCATTAATTTTGCTTGTAGGCATTTCCACTCGCTGTAACTTATTATGGAGTATACTTCCCGCTTAGAACGGATATATGCCGTGATTTTGTGGTAATTACAACAAGGGATTGGGATACACGGAATGTTATGTTTGTATCGGTCATGATCGACCATATATCCTCCTATCCAGTTCCTTATGATAGTTAACAACAAAACGAATGTCAGCTAAGTTACGCTTGTACCAAGGCAACCGGATAGTGTACACTGTACATCTACAGTGCACAAGGAGAACAACATGGACCGATTTGACAGTACCTCGTCTTCCATGATTGAGAAAGTCATGGGGGTGATTTATTATAGAACAGCTTGTATAGATTCAGCAAAACCTTTTCTATGATGGAGAAACTTACCGAGGTGTTTTATTTGCTTCTCTTTTACCTCTTGGCCAATCTTCTTTAGCCATGGAGCAAAATTGATGTCACTCCAACAACATTGGCTCAGGCAACATATTCTAGCGAAACAAAACGAATGTCACTTATGCGATATTATGACTTTTAATTCAAGTATAGACATTTTTTATTCTATATATTCATACTGTGCACTGCACAGTATAGCGCAGTCACGAATCACTGCAGAGTAGCTAAAGCTTCTTACCTCAATAATGTGTTGTCCTGCACAGTGTACAGTCGAGACCTGAATGTCTGCTGTGCAGAAAGATAGATACAAATCAGAGCTCGCAATGGATTGAGCTTGCAAGCCCCAAATTTACTCTATTTATTATTTTTTTATTTGGTCCAACCACTCCAACGACAGTCTTCTCTGCACCATAGACTACTAATTCATAATTAATATTTTTTTAATTATAATTTGTTAATGATAATTAGTAGTCTATGTCTGCACAGACTCTGGAATAATAATGGTTGTCACCTTTACCTTGATGGCTAAGATAGCATGGGTGACACTCTTTTTACGGAAGCATTTTATTATCCTATAGTATGGTATGGTTGTCTTGTTGTACTAAACAAAACTAATGTCACCTGTGTCAGGTTCTTCCTGCAGTATAGGTGATATATTACTGTTTCTTTTATTGACAGTATTTTCGTTTGCACGAATTTTAAAAATTCTACTAGTCCTTGACAATAGTAGAGAAGAGAGAAATGAGATGATGACAGATTTGTAATCGATTGAGAGCGTGGAATGAATATGGAAAACAGAGCTTGCAAAATTTATTTATTTATTGGCTGTATAGCAGCTACGGTCTGTACGTCTGCACCGTCCATGCTTCCTCATCAACCATGGCAATCTAGAGCAATAGTGCAAAATTTTTTAAGGGTTTTGTATGCGATCCGAGGTATGGTCTTGTACAATGTAGTCAGATCTGCATCGGAAATAGTAGTGGGATGACGTCATCAGTGGTAGTCCGTGACTATCTATAGATTCTAGAGGGTACTGTATCATACATAGCTAAGGGATGGATAATTAATTATCAGTGTATCGGCGGAACTTTCACACCGGTCCAATTCCAGTTCCGGTTCGGACCGGTACAGCCTGGAGGTTACAGACTTACAGACACTGGCACGCCCGCTGATATTTCCAGCACGTGACCTGACGGTAGTACGGACTGCCCCTCGGACGACCATCGCCCATCCTCTTCGTCCATGGCTATCATGGAGGCCATCGCAGAGTGGTTTCGTGAAGCTTTCGTCTCTGGTGTTGATTTTACCATAGAAGGCAATGGAGGGCCTGATTGTGTTAATTTAATGAGTATGCAACGTCGAATTATCGAGACGATAGCTTTTGTTGTTGTTTGCTCGTGGCTATGGCAGTATGGATATCGACGTTTCGATCTCTACCGTACACCACTACCTAAATCTCGTTTTGGAACTTCCGATCCATTTGGCAAGAGGTTGCTATTAGTTACTCTCTGTGTAGTCTTTGGCATGGAATTAGGCTTTAAATTTGCTACTCGACAAGTTATTTTCATCGTGAATCCATGCCATGTTTTTACGACTATGCAGGTAAGATTGATGATGATAATCTTGTCCATCTTCCGCATCAAAATGGATACATTGGATCAAGTCGTACTTTGTACTGAGGGCAACGTCGCCATCGTTGCTACCTTGACCGATTTTGCGATAGTTTGCTTTCCATTTTTATGGATATCGGCTGAAATAATCGCTATCGATATCATAGCATGGATAGCTCTAAACAGTGATTAAATAGTGCATCAAGATTGTTTTGCAATTTATCTGCACTATCATTGCGTTGATTGTGTGGTAGGTTAGCTAGGCTGCTGAGTTGAAACTTACTTGAGCTGCAAAAGCATTTCATCGAGTGATTTTCAATCGTTATTTTCCATCGAATTTTTAGCTTATCCATCCGATAGTAAAGTTAGAAATACTGTGGCGATTAGCGATGCAATTACATGAAAGTCATGGGTAGATGATGGATGAAATAAGGTCATGATGATTTGGAATATTCTTACCTGTTATACTCTACTCTCGTCTAGATCATGCAGATACTGAGCTAATAGAATTTTGTGTACCTAGCTAGCTATTGCGATCATGTAGAAGTTACGGAGTATTATAATTAGCTAAGAACTGCAAATAGCCATGAAATAATTTTTTTCAATCACTACAAGGACTATACGAGTGTAGCATGAATAGTTGCTGAGCATTTTCTAATCTTGCATGCTAAGGATGGATGAATTTGTTAAGTGCAATCACCTTCACCTACACTGCTTGCACCCTTGGCCATTTGTAATTGCATAGATTAGCAGTCAATGACCAGCCAGAGAGATAAACCTTTCTAGTCATCATTATGTCAACATGTTAGTGTTAGTTTAGGGGATGAAATACCTTTTGCAGCTCCATTTTTATCCTTACCTGATATTTGAGGTAGATTCATTATAAGGTACAATCCACTAAGTTATTGATTATAATAAGGTGAATACTGCAGATATTATGTTGGTAAATAGACTACAGTGTTTACTGACTACGAATTAAGCAGATGATCATGATCAAATAACTGTATTTTCAGTCATGCAAACTGAAATGCATAATTGTATCCATTACTGTAGTAGAATACAATCCTATGCTGCAAAATCCTCCATAGGCAGATGATAGCAATAAACTCTAGGTTATCTATCTGATTAGCATGAAATGACATACGATTATAGCTTGAAGAATTGTTGTTATCCTCCATGGATCGGAAGAAGTGCAGTAATCAGATTCATTATTTATTTATGCAGACGAATATAAGGACAAATTCCATAGCTATAAATGATTATGTTGTAAACATCAGTCTGAAAATCTAGAATGCTATACGAGTGCATAAACCATCAGTGAATAATACACATTTAATACCGTACGATTATTATTCATTAAGTATATCGTCAATATTTCAAATCAGAAAATATCACTTGTGATTCGTTGTTGGGATGATATCAAGTTAATGAAAGTGTCTGATATTTATTTTATGACTCCATAGATCATTTTTATGATAGCCAAGCCAAGCCGAAGGGTTACATTTTGGTTCAGGTACATTGGAATTGAAATTCTAGCTCAATTATTTATTAATTAGTAACTGTCAATAAAACAGTCAAGAAAAGATAGGTGGATTAGCTTAGCGTAGAATACGAACCTATCTGATCATAAAATTGAACTTCAATCTACTTGGCTAGGCTTCATATCCATATGCTTTATGGAGCTTTTCTAGCGGTTGCTTTTCCAGTAGTAAACACTCGCTTTGTAAGTATATCCCAGTGATTGTTAACTGTAAAAATAGCTGACCAATTATACTAAAATAGAGTGCCATTTTGGCCTATTAATAAATTAATTAGGACTTGCTTTCGCCCATGGCTAGTTTTGATCTTGTCATTTTCGTATAAGAATTGTACGCTGTAATCTCCTTAAATCAGATCGCGATGAAATTCAAGTTTTAAAGTTCTAAAATCAACTGAAAATGAATCTAATCATTCTGTTTTCTGATTATATTTCTGAAACACTTTTAGCTTCATATGGAAGTGATAACGTATTGGATACAGCATATCTTAATCTTATTCATTGTTCCGGCCTATTTGATTTCACTAGGAGGTAAATAAAGCGAAATTAAGCAAATTTGCTTTCCATTCTTATCTTTATAGAGTTAGAATAGAAGAGGTTCTCCGTATTTCGAGTAAATCATTCCTTGATCATGGTCCTTTGAGTCTTAATTTTACATAAGTGCTAAATGATGCCTCTGAAATGCTTCCTTTTAACATTACTCACACTATAAAATTTCCAATAGTGCTCCTTTATTATGCAATCAGATTGTCGTATCAGTATCTACAGTAGACTTCTAATGCTGACTAAAGGGGATTAATATTCCTTACTTGCGAATCATAATGGCAAATTGTTATTATCTGGCATTGCTTAACAGGTGTATCAACTGTTTATCGTGAAAGATATCAGTTATACAGCAGTATCTTGACTATTCTTGCTATATTATATAACGCTTCGTTTAGACGCTTCTGTACAGTTACAATGACGTAAGTTCATGATGCTATTGGATTGCTATACTAGTATCTGTAGTGAACTCTTGCCATTTCTACTTTGAAAAAGATTTACATTCAGTATGTACTCTTATAGAACGTCAAATTAATATAGTTTTATCGACTTTTGATTATCAGGTGTATATAGCGTAGAGAAGTGGAATGATTGGAACTATGTAGCAATGGCCGCTGGTATATTCTTACCGTATAATATGATATTTTTGCAATTCTTGGGAGTGGTAAGCGTATAAGTAAATCTATTGAAAATAGACCAGGTAGTAGAGTATTCATTTATTGACTTTTAAAAAATGGGCATGCAATTTTTTTATGGGTGACACTGCATTAAAATAGGAATAAAATCGCAATTAGTTGGTGCCGTACTAGTGTGCATAATAGATATACTATAAATTAATTAAAATATTTTGGCTTTCTCAATATAGTACCTTGAAATCAATCTGTGTTCCATGGTCTGTAATGCTGTTTCCGATCCTTTTGCTGGACCCAATTATAAAATTTACGGCTTGCTTTACATGCCTTTGCTATCTATGTTTTTCGGCAAGCTAATGACTCTCTTATACTCTGTCTTTGTACCAATTGAGAGGGAAAAGAGCAATTAAAATATAAGTAAGGTCACTGCAATTGTCAGCTCATTAGTTGTTCAATAGCTTTGCATCGAACAAATTTAATCCTAGCAAAAAAGATAATCTGATGTCGTCGGCAACTATTCCGTAACATCAGTTTAAATAAAGTGAGAAGATATTTTCTTGTTTTCATGCTTTAATGTCTTGTGGGTGTAATAATTTACACGCGATGAAATCGCAGCACTGATCCATTTAGCAAATTTTCTTCGGAATTTAGTGCTACTAATTTAACAATGACCTTACTAAATGAAATAGGTAGTTAAGAGATTTTGTGATTATGTCAAAACTGTTAGAATGTGCAAATGAAGTTTAGTGATTGTTCGGAATGTTGAATTTTGCATTGAATAATGAACAAGAAGCTGATTTTGTCAATTTAATAGTCTTGTAAGATTAAAATTAGCAATTATTTGATTTCTGAATTCGTAGATTGGAATAATGTTGGTATTGGAGATTAAATAGCATAAGGCAACAGGCGATTCTTGCCGTAGTTTCTAAAGTTTATCACTAATATCTTCTACTTTGTTGGTGTATCATTCAACAATAGGTATATTTGGTGATAAAGAGTTGTTTACTATTTTATAATTACGCTACACTTGTTTTAATTAAATACCTGCGTCATAGAATTATACATGAAATTTTTGTATATCGATTCAGTTATCATTCCATAGGATAGTGATTTATTTGATAACGCGTGTATTTTCGTTGATGATGTCAATACTTCATTTTCAATAATTCCAATTTCGCTATCTAGCTTGCATCATGCGACATGAATTCGTATATGTTAGGGTAGGTGTGGTAGATTGAATTAAAGATACTGTAACATTCACTATATCAGAAAGGCAGGTATTTAGGCTTCATTTTATTTATAAATGCACAGTTCATATTTGTGCTATTTTTATATTAAAGTAAATGTTTAGATGGAAGATTTGATGGAATCTTATAAGCGGTTGAATGCCTTTAAATAATAAATAGAGATAGATATAACTCTTACAATGAGTGATCGTGTTTACATCGATGTCATTTACATAATTATGACTTACATGTAAGATTGGATCGAATCTAGTCATGGGATACATAAGAAGTGAGAGTAAAGAGCAATTACAAATAAATCAGCTCGCTAATTGGTATAGGATATTGCATGATACCTTTATAAAATTACAGATAGATACAAAATATGGATAGAGCAGAGTTAAGCAATAGTATTATTGACGCAAGAATTATTTATTTGAACATCGAATGATCGATATGGTCATATATTTATTTAGTAGAAATTTAAGATCAGGTAGGAATAAAGTAATATTGAAATGAATATTCCTTTCGATGCTAGGTGCATAACGATAATTCTTTCTAAGGTATTCTACTTTTGGCATTTTTGCTATCTGGATGCTTTAGTCCGCTTACTACTTTCGAATCTTAGTGTATATGAGTAAAGCCATGCTATTTTATTCGAGCGTAAAAAGATTGATATGGACATAATGTATATGGTCATATGTTTGATTATAGTAGTGATTTAAGATCAGCCAGCACTAAATTATACATGATTAAAATTGGTATTCCGTTTGATGCTAGAGCCATAACGATAACTTTTTAGTGTATGCTAGCTTTGGTATTTCTGCGATCTTGAATATGTTACTTTAGCTGTTTACTGCTTTTGAATCATAATGTATATGCAAGTAAAGCCACGCTATTTTATTCAAAGGTAGATTGAGCAGGGACTTTTAAAAAATTCGATTGATCTAAGTGGCCATATTTTTACTACAGTAGCGATTGTTGTTGAAATGGATGTTTCATTTGATGCTAGATTCATAACGATAATTCCTTTTAATGCGTGCTACCCTATGTATTTCTAATATTTTGAATATGATAATTTATCTTACTTACTGCTTTCAAATTTTAGTGGAAACGAGTAAAGCCATGCTCAATTATTTAAGCGTAGAAAGATATATATATATATATGTATGGCCATAATTTTGATTATAGTAGCGATTTAACATCAGTAGTAATAAATTTATACTGTATTGAAATTGATCTATTCGATGCTAGAGCCATAACGATAAATATTTTAATGTATGCTAGCTTTGGTACTTCTACTATCTTGAAATATGATATTTTGTCTGTTTACTGCTTTTAAATTCTTAATACATGCGGATAAAGCCATACTATTTTATTCAAGCGTAGAATGATTAATATGGTCATTTATTTTATTACACTAGCGATTTGAGATCAGACAGGAATAAAATAATAACAAGGCGAAACCGACATTCCATTCAATACTAGCCACAGCGATAATTTCTTTTAATGTATGCTATCTTATAGATTTCTGCTATCTTGAGTATGATATTTTAGTTGACTTACAATTTTAAATGTTCATTTATACGAGCAAGGCTACGCTATTTTATTTAAATATAAAATAATCAACACAGCCATTTATTTTCTTACAGTTGTAATTGAAAATCAGGCAGAAATAAAGTAATAACATATAGAAATGGATATTACATTCGATGCTAGAGCCATAACGATAATTCTTTTTAATATATGCTACCTTAGTATTTCTACTATCTTGAATATGATACCTAAATCTGCTTACTGCTTTTAAATCTTGGTGTGTACAGGTATAGCTATGCTATTTTAGGATTATTCAAGCGTGGAATGATCAGCATAATAGCATTTGTATTATAGTGGAGATTAGAGACTGGATAAGAGTAAAGTATTATTGAAGTTGATATTGCATTCGATGCTAAAGCCGCGATAGGAACGCTTTTCAACGCATTTCAGTATGATATTATTTACTTGCTTCCTATTGGAGCATGTTGTGAATCAAAGCATGTTAAATTTTCAAGGAAATAGCTTTTATTCACTTTGACTGGATTTCAAATTGATGACATTGATACTACGAGTACCAGCTCGATATTTATCCGAAGAAATAAAACTTTCATTTAACGTAATTAAATCCATTAATAACTAAAGAAGACAAAAAACGAATTGAATAATATAAGAGACACTATTTCAATAGAATAAAATTAGTCATCTTCCATTTTATCCTTTCAAAGTTTAAATAAAGCATTTGCAATCTTTTCTCTTACTTCTATTCAACAAGACAGGGAGAAACGTTTACTTTTGTTAACCAACCTATGACTTGATTTCCTACTCCATTAGATATAATCGTTGTTTTCCGCCATAATTGGGTATTCTATGGTTAGCTCGACGTTTTATTGCTTTTCAACATGTTTATCTTGTAGAATAGAAATGATATTCGTGATCCATATTGATTTAAATGATAAACAAAAGCAAGTTATAGGAATATACAATCGTTTGAATTGGATAGAATTGAATTTTTCTAATTCTATAATCGTCTGTCACTATTGAAAGACAGCATTTTAAGGCTATTATTGATCATCTTAGTTGTGGTATCTTTATAGGCTAGTCTACTTTATAGTTAAATTAAGTCAACAGCAGTTTTGTAAGATATTCTTTGCTGTATACATCGATTAAGATTTGAATTCAATGTCTTCACGGTAATCGACACTATATCAAGTTGTGTAAAATAAATATGGCTTTTAGTCCTAGTACAACAATTGTATTAGTTGTTTCTCTCGTTGCTATTATGGTCGTCATCTTGTTGGGCAACATTATGGTTTTACTGACATTTTATAAGCCTTTACATTCAACCAATTTGCCACCTAGTTTATTTCTAATTACTCTAGCGGCGATCGATTTAACGCTGGGCTTAACGTTACCTTTTTCTATCGTCACTTTGTTTCATTCAACCCGTTGGATTTTAGGCAGTTTTATGTGCCAATTAGTTGGCTATTTGAATTTAGTTTGCGGTATTCTATCTGTCCACACTTTGGCAGCTATTGCCTATGATAGGTAAGGAAATAACTTCTAGACTATGTTTAAATAAATTCTATTTACAGGCAATCATCCTGCAGTTAGTTTACATAAAATGTTATTGTACTGCCTTCTCTTGATTTAATAAAGGGTTTCGGTCCTTGCGGTTTTGTTGATTCATTAAACAAATCTAATCCTCTCAGGCGTGTTGACGATAAAAATATAATTTTCTATCCATTAGACAGTATAAATCGAGATATTAGTTTTCTAGAGGATTAAATATTCAGTCTTAATCTCTGTAGGCCATAAATCCAAGCATTATAATTTCCCGATTGCAGTCGCTTCGCCATTGACAGCTAGAGTTCTATTTACTTCGTGAAGGAATGAATATTGTTCAGTCAAGATTTCAATTTATGTTGTTTTCTTGATTATGTTGAGAGGTGATTACGCATCGATAGACGGGTCTATTGAGCTCATTTAGACATTATTTTAAAGTATTCAATTAATAACTACCAATATGCAATTAGCGTATACTTGATTCGCTCATCCTTCATTTTCCACAAGTTTAATTCGATCTTTTGATTAATCTTAAACTATGGAACAATTCCTTATTTTGCAATTTGATTTCTGGTTTACTTTGACGTTAAAGGCTTTTAAATTTACTTTTGCCTTTGAGTAATAGCATTTCTTGGTACATGGTAGATTGCATAATCTATTCTTTCTTCTACTTAGTCTGATATTATGAATGATTTTGAAACTTTTGAGCTGCTTATCTTTTTTCAACATAAATTCTGGTCTACTTTTACTTCCCCAAAAATGAGGTATAGAATTTATTCGCATTTAGTAGCGTTGATCGCTCGTCCACGACTTTTTCTATTCTAATTTGACATTAGGATTGATCCGAAACCGTTCAATAGCTTTTTTTCTATCATGCTTTTTGTCTTATTTGGAGTTATAGAAACCTTCAGTTATACTGTTTCTGCTGATTTATTCCATTCTTTAGCAAATAATAGGCTGGATGCTGAAAAAAGCTGATGACTTATACATATTCGACTTAAAATAAGCTATCATCAACTAAAATAATTCTAGGTATCGGCGTAAATGTGTATACTCTATAGGTTAATATCATTTGTTCCTTTGCACTCCAAATTCAATTAATGATAGTAAACACGACAACAAAAAAATGTGTTATTATACATATATATATGTTACGTAACCTATGTTATATATCAATAGAAAATAACCTACAATTAAGTGAAACAATTCTAGATGTTATGTATATATACATTATATAAATTAATATATACGTAAGTAACTAAATGCCATAGTATATATCTGTATTGATTGTCTTACAAGAATTTGTTGTTTTTGGGTACTAAATTCAATTTATGATAGTTAGGGGAGAAAGTTAATAAAAAAATCTCAAATAATTGACGTAGTTAAAAGTTATGCTATAAGAAATTGAGACAATTCTACATCATACAAATTAATACTCGTATAAGTAAATAGATACTATACGTAGTATATATGAATATCTATATCGATTGATGTACAAGAAGTTATTGCTTTTGCGCTCTAAATTCAATTTATGATAGCCGGGAAAAAGACGATGAAAATCTACTAATCATTAATATACCTTGTAACATAACTATAAGATATGCTATCGTGAATTAAAGTAGTTGTAATTATAAACATTTACATTCTATAAATTAATATACGCAAAAGTAAATATCTGTCAGGAAAATAGCTGTATTGGTAAACAAGAATTTGTTGCCGTCGGAATTATGACAGTCATTAAGTAAATAGAAGGATGAAGAGTTTTTGTTATAACTGTTTTTCGGATAGATAAGTAATTAGTAGAACAAATCGAGAAATCTAGGGCTGAGAAATGATTTAAGAGTATGATTTTGAAAATTACGGAAAGTTAATATTTTCTAATTCCAGATAACCGACTTGAGAGTTAAAATTCTCTTTGATCATAATGGTTGCAATTTCAATCTCTTAATAGCTTGTCTTTTATCATTTAGATATGTAACAATTCAGAGTTTTCGTCGCCGATCCGTTCGCAAAAGTAAGAGGACAGTGGCTATCCTCATTTTTATGTGGCTATTTGCATTATCAACTGGCGTTGGACCACTAGTCGGTTGGGGGAAATACGGCCATCTCCAAAATGAAACAACGTGCAAAGTCGATTATAATTCGAGTCCAAGTTTTACATTATTTCTTGCTGTTACCGGTTATGCTCTACCTTTAGTAATAATGGTTATTTGCTACAGTCATGTTTATCATAACGTTAGGAAAGCGACCAAATCGATTACTCCGCTAATTTATAGCCAATCATTGAGTCAAATTATTTCTCACCGTGAAGCGAAAATACTCTATGTCTGCCTATTGATGGTACTCGTATTTTTACTTTGTTGGTCGCCATTTGTAATTGTTCACGTACTTTATGCCTTAAAATGGCCCGTTTGTAACGAATTAAGAGCCATAACATCGTGGATAGCGGCTGCAAACTCTGGTTGCAATCCAATCATTTACATGCTGATTAATACTAAATTTCGGAGATCTATTTTGCTCCATCTTCCTAGATGTTATTTCTATAAGCGATCATAAGACGAAAGATATTAGATCTAACGTAATATACATTATTATTGAATATTGTATTCGCCACAACAGCTGAGCTCATAGTGGCCTTAATATATAGATACTGTAATCTGTGATAATATTATCCTGATGCAATTAATCGTCCATGCATCTAGAAATTTGTCATTCTCCAATACTTATAAACAGCAATGCAACTTGATTTTATTCCTAAATTACTGTTAATGCACGGATGTTTCTGGTATTTCAATAGATTCAGTATTATTTTAATCTACTATTTCAGTGAAACTAAACACCTTGCGATGTAAAAACTACTCACATTGTTGCTTAATCTACCATCTTAAATTGCGAACTGATTATATATAATTGATTGTTTACTGAATTACTGTATGGATAAATTTTAATAGGAATATTCTGTACTGAAGCACCGTAGAATCTTGTTGCTTAAGTACTAACTTGATCATCGTGAATAGCAGCTGCTTTATCGTAGCCGAGCTTACAATTCTATTGATGTAAAGACTATTGATATTGTAAATTACCTTAATGTCACTTCTCATGAACTTAATCATGCATCAGTTTAAAAAATTTTGCCATATTCCAATGTCATAGACAGTAATGCAAAGTATATTCAGCAGTGCGTGAACTTTGATGATGTTTCAATGCATATAGGGTATATTTATTCTACTATGTCAGTAAATCATGCAGAATATGTTGTGATGAAAATTTACGGTTATAATTTGCTGAATCTGCCTATCTAAAATATTTAATTAGTCAATTAATGCCAGATTTCTGTATACACGTAGATGAATTTAAATACCTAGGTTCCGTGTTAATATAGAAGTTTATTACTGTAATTGAGTATTACTTTAATTTGGTAATTAACATGCGAATAGCGGAAGCTAACTTTACTGTAGGTGTAATGACTCACCTACTAGGAGGAATTTTCGGAAAGCTATTCTGCTATTTTTACCTAGTTGTTATAACGATTTTAAGGCGGTAGTATCAGATCTGATATGATACTCATTATTATTTAAATGCTTATTCGCTAATACAGCTGAGCTTACGTAAGTAGCTTTGATGTCCAGATATTTTCAGCTGCTTATTGTTTATGAAGAAATTTAAATATGTATCAATTCTAGAAAATTTTCCATTTCTCTTATATCATACTTATCCGAGACAGTTATGCAATGTGCTGTTGCTAGCAGCACATAATCAAGGCTTAGATTGGAATTTTCAAAGATACTAGGATATTATTATTGTTTTGATCTTCGATCTCATTTTTAAATATCTGGAATACGTTGTGATGCTAATTGTTCCTTATATATAAATTCGTTAAAATCCGCTGACTAAAACATTTGATGGATCTATTATTTGCTAGAAGCTACATAAATTAATTTTTTCTGCGCAGTTTTCATACCAAGGTAGTATCTTATAACAAACATACGCATACATTTGATTTGATAACAATGTGCTAACAACGAATAGCAGTGCTGACTCTAAGTATACGGTAATCATTCACAGACTACAGTAGTACTAAAATTTAGGAAAGCCGTTTACTGCATTTGCCTGGAGGCTATATCTAGCGGTAAATCTAAGACCGTAGTATCATATCTACCAAAGTAGGATGATTATAATTATATAATTATCAGATTTTCTGTTCCCTAATACAGGTAGAATTAAGCAGAATGTAATCGCGTAGATTTAGTCTAGCAGTTGAAATGATAGAAAATCAATCTACAACATGATACTCTTTCTTTTGGCTGACTTGACGATATAATACTGAGTTTACACGTTCAATATAAACGGAGTTTTACAACTCCGAAACTGAATTACATTACAGTCCAGCGAAATCACTCAGTTTGCATAAAATAATTCTACAAGTATGACGTAGTTAATACCTTTTATCTTGAAACGACGTCAAAGCCATAAAATAAACAGCAGAATACAAGTAAATTGAAAAAGGCATACGATCCGAATCAAATTGTATTAATATCACACTTCAATTCTGAATTATTTTTCACAAAAAGTATCATCGACAATGTTTGCTGTTTCATTCGTACTTTATTAGCGCTGACAGGCAGCTAAACTAACAGATTGCTTTCTTGCTAAAGATCCTCTGCTAGTGGAACTTTACTGTAAAATTATTATATAATAGCATTAAAATGCACCAGCATTTAGAAACGTAAATCAATTATAGCTCGATATATAAATTACTAATGAAAAGTTGGAGCACATGGCTATAACAAGCCATCATATATATCTTAGAAAATTCTCTGTGTATTCAGGTATACTTTTGCTCATTCTCAAGGCTGATTTCATAAAAATAATCCGCAGTGCAATAGCAATAGTTATAATTTTGAGGAACAAAATTTGATACAACAAAATGAGATCTTTCACTTATTCCATTGTCACAATTATGTCCTATAGCGTAAATTTTTTCTGCGCTACATTTTAAAGTTAAAGTATTATATTATGATATTTCTTGTCAACATAAATAAAAAGCACAAACAATTGAAGTAAAAAGAAAATTGTAATTGCTATATGAGTGGTATCTAAAGGTTTGGCAATGTGGATGCCGTAAAATGCCAAATGAATTCTTCGGAGCAATATGCAAATTACGAATATTTTTGAATGTTAAAAACTTTGTACATTTTGCTATAGCAAATTGAGTAAATAACCAAGATGTTATGTAATACTAAGTTATATAATTTAGGTAATATATAAATACTATACAAAACAATAGAAGATTTTTAACTTTAGATACTAAATAATCTTTTGGGAATATACTGTACAAAAGCGACATTTCTCATCAGGAGCGCTTTATTGTGGAGTAAGACCTACTTAATAATTAGATAAGCACTGCGTGAAAAATAACATCTTATTTCCAACGAGATAAAAAGCCAAATGATCCCATGTTTGATACGTTAGAGTCAGCCGAATTGTCTAGCTTTCGATTTTCTGTAGGATTAAAAATAGGAGTAATTGTCATTACAAAAAAAATCAGTTAAGACTCAAGTAATATGAAGAAAAAGCTAATTGCAAAAGAGAAAGGTTAGAAGTTGCTGAATTCTCGCATTGAGACTACAGAACCAAAACTCTTATATTTCCAAACCTACTTTTGATCTTTTCGGTGACAACGTTCTTTTCGTCATGTGTAAGTTTTAATAGTGTCGTAAGAACAGGTATAAGCTGCTCTTTTTCATCTCCTTGAGCTAAAACAAACTAGATTGTAGACGTATACATGGTTTAGGTATTAGTAGATCAGGGTGCTAAACGAGGCTAAAAATTAGGTTGTTATAGAAATATTACCTTCAAAATGATATTCTTGAGGTATTCCAGATTTGATAATTCCTGGCTTCTAGCTTGATTTCTTTCCAACCTGTCGATTACAAAGTAAGTTTTAATAACATTAAACGAAATTTTTAATAGAAGAAAGTCATTTCGTAATTATATTAATCAATGGCCGCAAAGTAAAGCAAACGATTTCCCAGCAAATGAAAACGTTTCAATTTTTAGGAAGGCTAAATAATGATATGTATAGAAGTGCAAGACCTTCTGATTTCTTCCTTTAAGACTTTCGCTTGTTCTGTCATTACAGAACAGTGATCCTCACTATCTTTGAGTAACTAAGCAAAAAAGCATTATTTCAATGAAATCTATTATGATTGAGGTAAATAATAGATAGAACTAGATAGATTTACTTGACTTAAGTGTTCAATCTTTTGCTTTTGAACTGTGAGTTGCGCCTGGTTGGTAGCTTTCAATTGTTCAACTATATTCTCATCCGTTGGAGAATTTACAGTGGTTGCCAATGAACTACTTGAATGTTCTAAAGAAATGAATCAGTTTGTTATATTGCATTGCAATGCAAAGGATGAGAAACACAAATTGTGCGAATGCAGTAAGTTTGAAAGATAAACTATGACACGAGGTACCTCCACTGCTATCTTCCGTTAATGAAAGGATCTTCTCTAAAGACGGCGCATTATTTGTAATTGCATTCTTACGAAGGATAAAAAATTGTTAAAAATTAAATTTTGCTACCGAGAGATAATTCGATAATTATTTACTTGAATGGCAATCGGCTCAGATTCTATTCGATCATTTATCTATTAATAACAAATAAAATAGACATTATTCACAGTTTTGAAAAAGCGACATTTAAGCAAGCTACGACAAACCTCCACTTCCCCTTTATCATCTACTTTTTCATTATCTAATCGTAACTGTTGTAACTGATGTTGTATTTGTTGTTGTTGTAGTTTATACAACTTCTGATTTGCTTCATCTAACTGTATTTGTAGCTTCTCGATTTCCGCACCATGGTTTTCTTTCATTGTTTGCATTTCATCCTATGTTTGGCATTGTCCATATAAGATTAGGTTTTAGCGACTTACTTTTACTGTAAATATCATAATAACACACAATACGAATGCATACACACCTTAAAAGCAGCTGCCATAACTTCGTTACGCCTCATAAGATGGCGGACTGCCTCTGCTTGTTCTCCTGCAGCTAATGAGGCATCTGATGTCAACTGTTCTAGCTGATCCTTCCAACTATTCTCTTTTTCTTCTAGATGCTGAGATAATGTACTGTGCCTTATTTTCAATTGTTCCATTTCACTTTCTATTTCCTCCTTATCATTTATAGCTTTATTCAAATCCGACCTTTAATTAATATCAAAGTTTTGATTATACAGTGCTATCACTGTTTGCTTCACTATAGAATTTAGGTTTAGTTGCTGCTTAAAACATTAAGATTTTATTACAATAATAGTACACGACATGGAATAAAATGTTTACGCGGATATCAGCAAATTTTAAATTTTTTATACTGACTGTA
The DNA here is from genome assembly GCF_000150275.1 of Trichoplax adhaerens. NCBI lineage: Eukaryota > Metazoa > Placozoa > Uniplacotomia > Trichoplacea > Trichoplacidae > Trichoplax > Trichoplax adhaerens. The sequence continues at coordinate 530,857 of NW_002060967.1, forward strand.
ATTTTTCAACTTGCTCTTTCAACTGAGAACATAATTGTTCAAATTGTAGCCTAAATCAAAATATCAATGCATACGCGTATGTTAATTTTTATTGTTAAGCTGTATACGAGTATATAAGAGAGCACAATTATCAGATTGAAATACCTTTCCCGCTTTTCATGATCTAATTGGGCCTGAATTGAGGATTTCGATTTCTGACTCTTTAAGACACTATGAACGCGAACTTTATAACTCTCATACTCGGTTCGCATTGACTCAAATGAGGCGTTACATTTATCCTTCTCGGACTGTACAGACGCTAGGTCAGTTTCCAGCGCATATATCCGTTCTTGTAATTCTTCACAAGACAAGTGGCCCTAAGGAAAGATTATCCATTAAAACCTTCTCACTGAAATAAAATTTCCTATTAAATGTTTACATTAATACCTTTTCCTTAACTTTATTCAATTCCGCGGACAAGTAGGCAATTTCCATCTAATGAAAATAAATTACTTAAGTTCAGTTATTGTTATACTACAGTACAGTAATTTATTATGCTCATTAAATTGTATTACGGTATATAAAATACCTTTTGTTCTTCAATTTGTAATTTTCCTTGTTCGATTTCAGTTCTAAGATCGCTTTCAACTGATTTCTGCTCTGTTTCCTGAAATAAAAAGACAGAAGGTACAGGTTAACTATCTTGCATAAATAGCAAACGTAGAAATTTATCATACTTTGGCTTTGGCATTTGTTAATTCCTTCTTCATCATTGACCAGCCACCTTTTAATTTATTAAATTTTTCTTCAATAGTAGATTTGGTTTGCTGGACACTATCTGTTATAAGTACCCGTTAGGTAATGTCAGTGAAAAGATGATGAAATAAATTCTCAAACAATCAAGAGATACCTAGATTTATTTTAGTGTTTGCTACTTCGTCTTCTTTTTCTCTCAGTTTTTGATTAAGTTTAGATATTTGCTCATCTCTCTCTAAAACTTTCGTTTGTGATGTTTCGAGACTTCGCTTATAATCTTCCATTTCAAGATCAATTACTTTACACTGTTCCGCTTCCTAAAGGGAAGGTATCCAATTTTATGAATTGGAGATTACTACTACACTCACAAATTCTACAATACAAACCTTTGCGTATTCCTCAATTTGTAACGTTAACAATCGTTTTTCCTCTTTTAAATTGGAGGTATCATTTTCGAAATCTTGCACTTGGCTATAAAGCTAATTGTGGTTACATGAATAACAAAATAAGTAAACAAAATACTGTAGCAGATGCACAATTCGATTTGGCAAAGAAGGTAGCTTATAGCTATGAAAATACATCAGCAATGAATTAATTACACCTTCTTCAAGGAAAATATCTTATATATGGTAAATTGCTTAAAACCGTTATTGTTATAACTCTTGATTATGACAATAGACTAAGATACTAAATCTAAATAGTATAAATACGAAAACAAGTCATGCTAGATAAGAGACATCATTTGTTCACCTGTTTAATTTTGTCCTGTAACTCAACTTTCTCCGAGCTTAATGCCTTTCCTCTATTTTCTAGCTCTGAGCGAATGCTTTCTAATTTGCCGATACGTTCTATTAGAGACTGATTTGAAAAGAATATGTAAGATAATTTTTCCTTATATTTAATATACTTAGGAAAAAAGTACTAGTTTCATTACGGCCAAATCTTACATCTCTTTCTTTTACAGTATCATTAAGCCTGATTACTAAATCATCTCGAGTTACTTTCAGATTTTGAAAATCACTGACAAGACTCTAGAAGTCAAAACAATATCTGATGTTAAGTAGTAGGGATTTACACAGTAAAATAGATTTTAACGATAATTAATAATGAGCACGAAAGGAATTTGATTTTATTTCCTTCCTGTGATTTACGTGTACGTCATGAGTGGGCTTATTTACCGTTTTATTCGAAAGCAGATCTTGTAAATCCTTTTCATATTGCAGGCACCTGAAATTAAGTGTTTTAAGTACTTTAATAGTCTAAATCTAATAGTCAAAATCCGCTTACCTGTCATTTAATTGTATTATTTTTTCGTCTTTGTCAGACAGTGTTTCTTGCAGTTGCTATAGAGAAATAAGAACAAAGCTTACTTGTACATGGATAATTTAACGTAAATATGAGAAAGCTGGCGTATTAAAAGTTTATAAGTCTTAAACCTCATATTGCTTTTTAAATTCCACTTTTGTTTCTTCGAGTTCCACACCTAATTGTTCTGATTCCTATGGAATATTGAAATAAAATCTTTAAATGATGGATCTTGGCAAAGCATCGACATGTACTATTCTATAGAATCAGAGTGGTAAAGCTTACCTTGCCTGCCATCTGTAATTGTTGGAACAGTTCGTCTCGCTCAGATGCCACCTTTTCAAATTCCGATTCTATTTTCTTCAACTAAAAGAAAAGTATTTCAAAAAGGTAGCAAATCGTTGAAACTTATAACTAAATATATTACGATTACAGCCATACGCGAATTTAAAGCTTTCAATCGGGCTTACGGACTATAAAATGACTACCTCAAGCACAGACTCTTCTAGGTTTAACTCTGATACTTCAAAATTTGATTTTACTTCTTGATACTTTTGTTCTATAATCTGATGTTCCTTTTTCAATTGTTCTACGATGCATAGGCAATATGATACTACTTAGTATCAATACGACTATACTAGTAAATGCTCATGCTAAAGGTAAGTTAACTGGCTAAGTACTGTTACTTGATAATAATTCTTGTTCTTTAGCATGATTTTCGATCTCGTCAATGGTAGCCTATCAAAAAAAGCATTTTTGAATTTAAAATATTTATAACTTTATAGAAAAGCATAGTATATACGTATTTACTGTACATACAATACGCTCGCTTTCAAAGCTTATTTGTTCATTTAATTTTTGATTATCTGTTTCAAGAGCATCAACTTTTTCTTTGAGTTCCTAAATATTTTATGATTACACAATTGTATACATATTAGTGGCATAAATATCAGCTTATTTAATAATACAAAGCTTCAATTGGATGACTAACATTAACAAGATCATTCATATCTTTATGCTCTTTCGATTTTGATTCTGAGTCATTTGTAAGTTGTTCAGTAAGGTCCTAAAAAGTAACCATCGATACAAATTCCTTTACTTCAATTCATTTTCTGCCATCTAATTTTAAATTTAACACAATAGAAAGGCAAACTTACAGCAACTTTTGCCTCTGCATCAGTTTTTTCTTGAATTGTATGTGAAAGCTCATCTCTTGTACAATGTAATTGTTTGTTGAGTACCTGAAAAAATGCAAATTTTTTCAATTTCTGATGGCGCTTTCATAGCGGATTTAAAAATTTCGAAATCCTATGCGCGTGTCTAAGATCTCACTTCTATGGTATTCTCTGCATCTTTGAGTGAATTATGTTCATTTGCTGATATTTGACGAAGTTCTTCAAGATCCTTCGATACACTCTCGAGGCGGGAATGATATTCCTTCAAAATTTTTGTATACAGGAGAACTTTAATTCTGTGGCTACCGGTATACTCTAAATCCAGTATGCATACCTCTTTAAGATTCGATTCATTTTCCGAGCTCGATTTACGAATATCGTCAAGTTCATCATTTAAGCGAACAACTTCGGCTTTTAGACTCTTATAAATTCGATTTGAAGACGATATTATTGACAAAGTCTAGCAGATACGAAAGATGCCTTATACAAATTAGACCTACTTCACAGATAACATCTTTCTGTTCGGCTTGCTCTACTTCTAATTTCAGTTTTGATCGTAACTGATTTACCTCTGTCTTAAGTTCCTACACAAAATAGTTGAAGGGACGTTAACGATCTGGAAATAACACTGCTTTACCGTTATACAGTACCTCTACACTTTCCATTAAGTCTTGTGCAGTGTTATCACTTGCGTTAAGTTCTGAAGCTAACCGTTCACACTCCTGAATAGAAATTTAACTTAAGGCGCAAAATATATTCAAATCTAATAGCTCTAGCTTACTAAGTTACATTCCCATATTTTTACTGTGAAAAGGCATTTTGGCACAAACTTACCAAACCAGCAGACCTAAGTTCTTCGAGTAGATTATTTCTGTCCTGGGTAATTCTTCCTACATCGTTCTCTAAGGCGTCACGCTAGCAACATTTAAAATGCCGGTATGGATAAGTAAATTTTACATATTACACACTAAGAATGTACCATTTTAAGACATTATAAATTATCTATACCTGGGTTTTAATTTCATTCGCTTCAGTGGTAATATCTTTAAGATTTTGGTTTAATTTAATTAGATTTTTCTGCAATTCAGTGATGGAGTTCGCGGACTTTTCTATTAAGGTATAATTCATTAATTAATTAACTTAGTGGATGCGTTACAATAATATGAAATACTCACCTTCAATTTCTTTTCCTGCAGAGGCTTCATGCTTAAGTCGTGTCACTTCGTCCTAATTTATTGTAAATAAGTTCATTTTGCAATACTTAATTACAATATTAATCAAAATTATCTGCTTAAGCCATACTATGATCAGGAATGTATCATTTCAGATTAGTTAGCGAAATTATTACGGATTACTAAAGGAAAATATAGAAAGCATACTATAAGCTTTTGTTCAGCGGCTTGTGACTCCTCTAAGTTCGATAATATGCTATCCTTATAAATCATGAGATCATCTAATTGCGCTTTCATCATCTATTCAAGAAATATCATCGATTGAAAGAATGATTAGTGATTACTACATCCAATAATGTTTCAGCATAGTGGTAGAACGTTATTCTGACCTCATAATCCTCCGTCATAGCTTGAAATTTCTCTTTTATGTCTTTATCAGTATCTTCTTTTTCATTCTACATCATGATTTAAGCATATTATTACAATATCGCTATATGCAATTTATCGTTGATGCTACAATTTCTATAGACGTTACAAACCGTGCGCTCAATAACTGCTGCTGTGTTCGCAAGATCTGTAGTTAAATTGGCGATTTGCTCATCTAGTTTCTATAATTGTAACGAAATTGATTATAAAATTATCATTACTAGCGTTCTCTAAGTTCATAAGGTGTTTGCAATTGTGGTAATTATTCAGAAGTGTATTAGCAACCTTGATTTTGTCATCGCGATCACAAAGGTCTTGCTGTTGTGAATCCATTTTTTGACGTAATCCATTTATTTCTTCTTTGGTAGATAATAGCTTTTGTTTTAATTTCTGTTACATTAAATTAAGTTGTAAAAAATCAGTTTTACTGTTGCGTATATTGAACGAGTCTATTGATCAATATCCTTACATTAATAATTGCATTCTTAGTAGATGTTTCTTTAGAGAGTTCTTCAAATTTTGTGCTCAATTCTTCTTTTTCAACTTTATACTGATTAACTGATTCATTTAATTCCTAAGCAGAATGCCACAATATCTAGTTATCTAATTGTTGATTAATAAGAATTGCATGTAATTCTATTCCATAGGAAGTCCTTACCTCTACTAATTTAGATAGATCGCTAGAAACATTATCTTTGGCGTTTAATGCCACTATTAATTCTTCTTTGACATTTTCTAATGACTCTGTTAGTAATGCTTTCTCTTGCGTAGAGTTATTTAAAAGCTTGCGTAATTCCTAGTATTGTTATTTTGTATCAACATTATCTACTCGAAGTAGTCTATTTGCTATGACGAACAATCGAAAGTTGCTAAAATATGAATTTCTAAACCTCAGTAACGGTGTCCATATTTTGTATGTCTTGACGTTCTTGACATAGTAATTGATCTTTTTCTTTTATCGACTCTAGCAGATCCTGTTTCGATGCCTGATGGATAAAAAAGGAATAGTTTAGAAAAGATATGTAATCTTAAAAATGTCGCAATAAAGCGAATAAATACTGCAGAAGTTACTTCGAATTTCTGAATTAAATTTCCATTGTTGGATTTTTCTTCTTGCAATTGAGTCTCTAGCTCGTTTATTTTTACTTGCAACTGTTCTATTTGTGACTGATAATAAAGATGTAGACTTTAATTAAGAAAGTTAATTTCCCTTATACAGTAAGCGTAAACATTTACTGGATCATTTCAAGAATATATGAAATGATAGTGGGAATGCAACGATGATGAAAATTGAGAAGATTTGCGTAATGGCCGAGTAATAGTCTTCTGCTATTAATGTAGGTTTACCTACGTAACCCAAAATTTGAGTTGACAAAATTGAGTAATTCCTTAATATGACCTACTTAACTACTACAATTAGCTGAGATCATTACATTACCTTGACTTTGTCATCCTGATCACAAAGGTTTTGCTGTTGTGAATCCATTTTTTGACGTAATCCATTTATTTCTTCTTTGGTAGATAATAGCTTTTGTTTTAATTTCTGTTACATTAAATTAAGTTGTAAAAAATCAGTTTTACTGTTGCGTATATTGAACGAGTCTATTGATCAATATCCTTACATTAATAATTGCATTCTTAGTAGATGTTTCTTTAGAGAGTTCTTCAAATTTTGTGCTCAATTCTTCTTTTTCAACTTTATACTGATTAACTGATTCATTTAATTCCTAAGCAGAATGCCACAATATCTAGTTATCTAATTGTTGATTAATAAGAATTGCATGTAATTCTATTCCATAGGAAGTCCTTACCTCTACTAATTTAGATAGATCGCTAGAAACATTATCTTTGGCGTTTAATGCCACTGTTAGTTCTTCTTTGACATTTTCTAATGACTCTGTTAGTAATGCTTTCTCTTGCGTAGAGTTATTTAAAAGCTTGCGTAGTTCCTAGTATTGTTATTTGTATCAACATTATCTACTCGAAGTAGTCTATTTGCTATGACGAACAATCGAAAGTTGCTAAAATATGAATTTCTAAACCTCAGTAACGGTATCCATATTTTGTATGTCTTGACGTTCTTGACATAGTAATTGATCTTTTTCTTTTATCGACTCTAGCAGATCCTGTTTCGATGCCTGATGGATAAAAAAGGAATAGTTTAGAAAAGATATGTAATCTTAAAAATGTCGCAATAAAGCGAATAAATACTGCAGAAGTTACTTCGAATTTCTGAATTAAATTTTCATTGTTGGATTTTTCTTCTTGCAATTGAGTCTCTAGCTCGTTTATTTTTACTTGAAACTGTTCTGTTTGTGACTGATAATAAAGATGTAGACTTTAATTAAGAAAGTTAATTTCCCTTATACAGTAAGCGTAAACATTTACTGGATCATTTCAAGAATATATGAAATGATAGTGAAAATGCAACTACAATAGAAATTGAGAAGATTTGCTTACTTTACTGTCTTCAATCATTCGATTATACTTTTTATGTAAATTCTTTAAGTGGTTTTCACTTTGCTGTAGTCTATGGTTGCAACTCTGCAAGTATTTATTAAATTTTATTCAGTGATGAAGATATGGTAATATTTAATTGTAATGGAAAATTTTAATTTTCAGTAATTATTCATTGATGTGATAGGCAATTGATAAACAATTTAAAATTTTTTGTTAATGTAATATGCCGATTGGAACATTGTTTATAGTTTGGTCGAATGCTTAGAGTAACTAGATAAATTGCTATGTTAGCTTACATTAAGTTCTTCCCTTAGATTTTTATTTTCTGCCACCGCCTGATCTTGTTGTTTGATGAGGTCTTCATAATTATCAGAATGGCTCTGCTGTTGTTTAGTTAAGGCTTCATTTTTTTCACTTAATATATTAATTTCCTTCGTGATCACATCATTACTATCTTGAAGCTTTTTATTAGCGGTTTCCAATTCGTTCACTTGAATCGTTAGCGCTATGAAAACCGTATAGTGGGATTTAAAGCTATCGTTAATTATTATTACAATAAAATGCGATCTCTTCTATAATCATTGTGCCAATAAAACTTGATCGTGTAACAGTAAAGACGACTAAATATAATTATAGACCTTTTAAATAAGACTATCTATATGTAGTTTATATCGGTAAAATACTAGTCTCTGATATCTCCACAAGCGCAATAAAACATGACTACGTGATAGAATATGATAACACCTAAATAGCACACCATTCGTCGATATCGACTTTGATACTTATAGTAGAGCAACACTACTTTCTATTAGTTAAAATAGGATAGTCAGTAAACGAGATATTGTACTAGCTAAAATGGGAACGAACAAGCGTTAGCGCAAGCGTCTAACATGCTCGTTCCTAGTATATTTTACCATAATTGATTACTAAGGTACATTATGTTACCATAATTCAATACTGTAAGTTTAGTTGATGTAAATTTTGTTATAGCAATTATTAAATAATAATGTTCGATTTATTTACCGTCAGCAGTAAATTTCAGCTTCTTCTTGCTAGTGACTTGCTTTTTAATATATTGTATTAATTCTTCTCGCGATAGGGTATCCAGCTATATATGTTTGTATTTCAGAAATGTAAGTATCAGGACTGCGATATACTCCTTAATATTAATGGTGTTCTAGTGCAATACTATGTACAAGTATCAATTATATTGTTTGTATCGTGAACAAAACATAATAATTCATAACTAAAAGAGATTAATTTATCCTAACTAGAACTTATAAATACGCCGATTGAAATCGATTGGATAAAGCAATTTGTATTATATACTATCTTCGCATGGTTCAGAAACTAGTTTCACTTTTTTAATTTACATTACGTAAGATACACGTAACTGCTTGCAAAAATTGTTAGAGATATGGAAAAAGTAGTTCGATAACATCATCTATAAATATCAAGTACAAATAATAATGTCTTTAAATTAATACATCTATTACGTTGATATGTTATTGCGGCCTGTAACAAAAGATGTTGGCTTGATTTAATTCAATACACGGGTATCTTGCGGTATAAATTCTTTATAACTACAATACTGTTAGGGCTGTTTTTGCAAATACAGTATTTTAAAAATGGTTATACATTTACATTACGGTTACTATTAGCGTCGGTCCTATACATTTTATGACGTTTTATCGTCATTCAGTTTTTTTAATAAATCTTGATTGAAAAAGTGATAAGATTTGAAATTTGAGGTAGTCTACTATTATATTTAACAGTAATCAAGTAGAACAGTTGCTAATAAGGACCGCTATTTTACCGTGCTTCTGGCAGGAGTTGTTCCTCCACTTGAGCTATTGTTGCGGCTACTACCAGTCCTTTTATTGTCAACTTCATTTTCGTTGTTGCTCTAAAACAGTTAGATAGGTAAATTTTAAATCGATAAAATTTTAATTACCTATTTCTCGGATAATATTAGTTGTACTGTAGAGTAGATTATATTCCTATATGGTAATGTAATGTCTTCATTTACCGATAGCGATATCTACTTTATTCAGAGTCTAAATTTTGGTTTCCCCTTTCCGGGCAAATTGATATAATATGATACGAGAGAATTGTTTAAGTTGTATATGGAATAGGTACTAGCAAGGAGTGCCATGGGCTACAAAGGTGTAAAGAAAATCCTTAACAATGTTACTGGAATCATGTCATATATCATGATGAATGTAATACAGCGACGTGCACTACATAAAAATATAGATGAAAGAATGGATATTGTGTTTGTGCCCGATTTCAATTAGTCTTATTTGCCGATCAATTAATTTGAAGATTTACAGTACATTGTAATTCATTTACAGTCAACAACCATTCTCTTAACAGTTCAACTGATACATTAATTAAGGCATAATAGGCAAATTTTGGGTTGAGAATTCCGTTACAGTCTATAATAACTGAATACGTTTCCCATTTCGTAAACTGTACAAGCAATAAATTCCTAGCCATTCTGCTATTATTATCTTGACATAATGATATATATATTTACTATCTATCATTAAACTGTACAGTTTTCAAACTTTCAATCTAATTGAGGTTAATACTGCAATGTATAGTAAAAATACCGTATCTGTGCAATACGTCCTACCCAATCCATAAAGTTTGGTTTCACTTTTCAACAGCATTACTGTAATGCAATCAACTCGATATGTTATCGACAACGTAAAACTCTTGTTGATATTATCAGTAATCGATTTCTAACTTTACAACAGAAGTACAGTAAGAGGCGAAGGTAGATCTTATCATAAAATGTATTTCCTCATCATTAATTCATTTCTTAAATAATAATCATCTAGCTCTCAAAAAGTCACTAGTGGTACTGCCGACAATGTCAATAATACCATTGCATGCTTTCAAATTGTTTTTTTAAAGATCCATTTCCGACGAAGACGAGATCATCAAAAATGCAAGTCAATAATCGTTCAACAATGTTTCTTCCTTGACTAATGTAATTTGTAACTGAATAAGATTTATTACAAAATGTTTTATGTTCATAAAAAATTTAATTTCGTCTTCAAGCTGATCTTAAAGGGTGAAATAAATATGAAAAGTAAGAGTTATCAGATATGGCCAAAGTCGAACGATTGGCCATACCTACCATTCGCATGTTAAAAATAATAAGAAAATGTGGCTATTTATGATCTGTCCAATAAATCTTTCAGCTTATATAAACTTATAGCAAGAGTAATTGTGGAAGTAGTCCTACATTCCGTCAATGTTGTATGGAGATTGTTACTGGCTAACTTGACTAAAAGGATCCTTTTAGTGGTAACCGTTTTACAACACAAGTAGTAGTACCGTACGGATATCTGTTATGTTATGAACCTATTGAGTACATTCCTTGTTCGCTTGTTTCCGATGTGAATTCAACGATAGTAAGTCAGAGTCGACGTGGTATAGGTTATGTAGATTGTGAAAACTACCTTGCATGGTATCTAATTTTATCACACAAATAAGGATGTGTACGTCTTGGATGACAACATTAGTCGGTATCTTCTTCTGAATGTGTCTCTCTTTTATGACAACATTAGTCGGTATCTTCTTCTTAATGTGTACCTCTTTAGTGACAACATTAGTCGGCATCTTCTTCTTAATGTGTACCTCTTTTATAACAACATTAGTCGATGTCTTCTTCATGTGTACCTCATCCATGACAATACTAATCGATATCTTCTTGTTCGTTTGTTTCGAATGTAGGTTGAATTACAGCAAGGAACCATGTTCCATACCGTCCTTTCGATTTTAATATCATGTACTGTACAGGGCTGATTTTAAACTGGTTTATTGCAGATGTTATCAAGGGCCAACTTGAACTACATGGATGTTACCGTAAGTCTTTTGTAACTGAGCTTGTTTTGGACGTGAATTGCAGCAAGAATTCATGTTATACATAATAATCAAGATTTTGATGTTGTGTATAGTACTGATTTTAGACTCATTAGGCTAACTTGAGCTACATGCACGCTGAACGAATGGTGTCCCATTTCATAACCAGTAAAATGATATGTCTATCAACTATGACTTCATCAATCGATATCCTCTTAGCTTGTTTTAAACATGATTGGAATTGTAGCAAGAGTCTATACTACATTCAATACTCAACCTGTTAATGGCATAGACATGATTGATTTAGACATAGGGAATGATATGGCCTATTAACTATGACTCCATGAATCGATATCTTCTTTAGCTTGTTTTGGACGTGATTTGAGTTGCTGCAAGAGTCTAGTTGTCTATTCAAATGTAGAATGTTGATGGCATTTCCCGGAGTGATTTTAGACTCGTTTATAGAGGATATTTGTCATGGGTTAACTTAAACCACATGAGTGCTATCATTATTTCATTCTAAAATTTATGCTATGTCCATGTTGGATATCCATTCAGATAGAGTCGATGTTGTCTACGACACTGGCGACTTTTGTCAACTACGTCTTACCATGTTGACGATATTGGTCATTGGGCAAGATGTCACTCTGTCTATTTTCTCGTGATACTGTATATCGAATCTACTTCATAAGGAATCCTAGCCTATTTTACGTTTATTTGGAGTGATGTTGATTTTTTTCTCCATTCTGTTACGACATCGATTGATTAATTCAAGTCAAATACCGTGAGGGATGGACTATCGGGTATTTCCAGTATTTACTCGTCTATGAAATGGTATACAATGTGGGCAAGTATGGATTCTACTAGGGCTAAGTGAACTTTTCAATCATTCATCCTGGTGCATGATGACATTGATGATTACGTTTCATTTTCTTCTTATTTATGGCCATAACGATCATTTTATACAAGTTTGAACGGTATCCTTGTCGATTTTACTCCTCTTTGACTAGTGGAGTGCCTTGTTTCTATTCAGTGAAAGTGCAATTTTTTTTGTTTTTCATTGGGCTCAATGAATTGATCCACTGAAAGGATCGAGAATGTTGGTCAAGTGTAACTTCATAGACTGTCTACTTAGTACTATTTCATTGCATTACTTTGCTAGGGACTCATGGCTCTATTAGTACAAGGTTTTGAAGGTGTTTTCATGCTGGGAGAACAGAATAGACAGGAGAGAAATGGAAGTGAGTATTGAATGAAATCAAGTCTGTAAACATGGTGCGTCCGACTTAGTAAGGGGTTTTTACTCATTCATCGACCTGACTACCATCCTTTCTCATGCACTAAACTAACAAAATAAGTAGACTTTATTCCACATGCAACAACAGTCAAGATCGCTCTTGATCCTGCAGGTCAATAAGATGAAAATAGCCATGGATTAACATTGCAATAGCTACCTTTTCTTGTCCAGAAGGTGGTTCTTTGCCAGCATCCGCCATGATGGCTGGTGTCCAGTGCTGTACCTGTCATGCAATTCGACTGACACTCCAGTACTGAGTGACTCGCGTTCGCTTCACTTCGCTAGGCACAACAATCATCCTGCTGGTACCGTACCGTACTGTACAATGCACTCTGTCATTTGTGTACTGTACACTGTACTGTACTGTACTGTACAGTGTACAGTACAGTATGACGTCTACACGTTAATATACTGTACAGTACAGTACTGTACACTGTATGTACAGTCCAGTAATAATGCACTGGAGTGACCACCGCGGTGGGTGTGAGCCCTGCAAATTCCAACGCGTCAACGTGGTAGAATGATGTCACAGTCGACAGTCGGCCGCAGATGCTTGACAATGAAGAGACATGACAAGTCCTAGCTACCGTACCGTCCGTAAATATGCAGTGTCTGACTGTCTGCTGCCGTCTTGATCAAAAACGATGTCATCCCTATCAACATATCCAATGTGATAGTAAACAGGATGGTCGGGCCAGGGAAGCAAGCCAGTGTATGACATTCTTTTTACGCACTATCACTCATTCTATCAGGGAATTGGCTAGCAACATGGAGCATCACTAGCAAAAATAATGTCGTAATACGGCCTACAAATTAAACTAGCAAAATCGCTATGGGTGACATCATTTTTGTACTGGTAGGAGGCACAAGAGTACCAGTACTGTAACCGTCCCAGACTGCATGTCACATGATCGTACCCGTCACCACAGCTAGGTTGACGTCCAGTTGAGTTGAGCCTCCTCTGATATCCTTGGTAACTGGACGCCATTTTTGCTCCTTGTTCAATGTCTTGCAACTATTGCTGGAAAAAAAAACACTCTTGGTTAGCGCTATAGACGACCGTTCAAGACTTCATAAAGCTGTAGAAAACAGATAGTTCAATCAATTTAGTGAAGAACATCAAGTTAAGCTTGTAGTGGAGTTGGTGGTGCAGTTATGGCCATTTATGATTTTTACATTTTCCATCGAGAAGGTACTTGCATCTATTACTGCCAATGGCACGGCAAGAAACCGCCATCGCCGTCGGTGACAGAGGTAAATGCAGTATGGATAATGTAATATTGATGCTTTAGCCTCTAGTTGAACTCTTCAGCCATAGCGAGTTGGTGATAAGACACGTCAGATCAGCGACATACTAAATACGAAGAGCAAATGCATTGGCCAACTTTTGACACCGTTAGACGTATTACTATAAAAGTGTCGCTTAGCATGTTCTACTAGGAGTACAGTAATAAGATGATTGGAAAACGACTAACGCTAGAACAACTGGTAGTGAGTGGAAGGGAATGATAGAAAGCAATCTACTGTACTGTGTTGGGCAAGATTTTCAACATTTACCCTGCCTTTCCCAGCCAGATAAAGTCTTTTACTGCTATTGCCTGGCCGGTAGAAAATACTTTAAAATAAAATAAATAAAATGAACCGAGATACTGTAAGTGGTACATCGACCATACTGCAAAGACTCCTATAGTATGCCTACTCATATACAACATTGTATAGAAATTGTATATTGTAGCTACTTTGAAATCGAGAATGATCACATCAGATTGGTCTAGTTCCACAGATTGCAATGGAGTAGAAATCATTTCTCTAGTTTTTCTGGGGGGTTTCTAAGGGTACTGTGGCTACATTTAGGAAGACGCATCTGCAGCCTTAGAAGAACGGCAAATCTAAAATATTGGGATCTACATGGAGAAGACATACTTGTACACTTGAACTAGCCAAGATTGCGTTTTACATAGTAAATTATAGTGTAGCTACTAGTTCCACAGATTACCAATGGAGTACAGTAGAGATTATTTCTCTAGTTCCTCTAAAAGGTCTGTAGAGTACAGTAGCTACATTCAGGAATGACGTATTTGCAGTCACAGGAGAAGAACAAAATCCAAATGTTAGAATCGACATTGAGAAGACATACTGTACAACTGCTACATTTGACGAGGCAAGATCACATTTTAGATAGTGAATTATGTTGTAGCTACAGTTATAAGATAACAATAAAGTGGATCAACAATCAAGTTCGATGGCTAATCGACCACATCGGATTCGTCTACTTTCACAGATTGCGAATGGAGTACAGTAGCCACATTTAGGAAAACGCATCTGTAGTCACAGGAGACAGGAATTTCAAATGTAGGGATCGACGCAGAGAAGATGTACTGTATCACTCTGACACTTGAACTAAGCAAGATCGTATTTTAGATGGTCAATTGTATTGTAGTTGTCTGTCTCCTTAAAATCGAGCGACTACATCATCTACATTATCACAGATTGAAAATAGAGCACTGTAGCTATAATGCAAACCTACAGTCACAAGACACGAATTGATAATATCGTCAAAATCAATAAAACAATCAATCACCAGTGTCACGACAATACGGCAATATAGAATAGATAAACTTTAATGTCAAATTGGCTAAGCTATGGCCTTGAAAGATAATTATTATAAAACTACTGTGCATACTGTCTCTGCTTTCTCATCTGCATTGCTCAATCGAATGCATTTCAGGAGCATCCTGAAACAATTGAAATAAAATTCACATTATTAAATTTTACATCTTTCTTCAACAGCATAATTGCAAGCTGATGTATGGTTTACTCTACTCACTGAAATCATTCGTACTTCGAATCTCACCCACGGATGGGTAAGTTAGTGCTACTTATTCCTCGATCGATAAAAGATACTCGTGTAGATATATATATACAGTACTGTAGTACTAGAATTTGTTATATCTACCTGAAATATAACGGTACTATTGTAATAGTCACTGCAAATTAAAAAAAAATTCAGCTACTTTGTAACATAACAAAATTAAGGAAAACCAATTTCCATGTTAACACATTAAACTTTGATGTGTATGTAATTGAAATATTTTTTATTAGTATAGCAACTAGACGAAAAAATAGAATCACCTTAATTTGTGTGCATTTTAATTCTTACATCATTTAGCAAGGATCAATTTTCCAGTTACCGGACTAGTAAGTATAAGTTAAATTATTATGAAACTCCAAGTGGAATAAAGTTTGTCATGACTACCGATTTGGGTGTTGGTAATATTAAAGATATTATGAAAAGTATATACAGAAAGGTAAATCAATTATACAATTGAATAAACACATTAACTTCAGAATAAATATAGAATAGGATAAACTACCATTCCTAAGTGATAGATCTGGATACGTAATGCCATTTGGCTATGTCCTATATATTATACATAATAGCTGAATTTTGTTTCTCTCTTATTTTAGATTTATGTGGAATATCTAGTCAAGAATCCATTTATTGATGTATCAAAGCCGGTTTCTAGTGAATTATTTGTTTCTAAACTAGATGCTTATGTAAAAGAATTACCCTTTTTTGAACCCAAACAATGAAATTGGCCTCTACAGTAGTGGTTTGAGAGTAGCATCAATTTAATGATATTGCAATATATCTTTGAGAGAGAAAAGAGGATAGACTCCAATAATACTATGTACTGTATCACACTATGTATCTGCTCTAGGACGCTATCCATTTTTGATGTATTAAAGTTGGAATTACTACTTTGAAGCCTTGTAGACGCATACAGTATTTGAGCACTAAAGTGATTTATTCCAAGCTTGTTACAATAATTGTCGTAGTAGAAAGATTGGTAATTTGAATGTGCACATTGCTGTGTTTTTAATGGATAGAATGGGACTGATCAAGTGGGTATACATTGTATTAGCATGTTCAATGGTGTTGTATAGTTATCTGATGAATGCATCAACAACACAAATGCTTGTGTGTGCGTTCAGTAAGCTGTTTACTGTGAAAAACCTTCATTTTAAATTTTGTACAGTATAGTAAAATGAATATACTAAGTTAAGATACGAAAATTGTTTGTTATGATGTTTTACGTAGAATATAAGGTGTAATTTTAATTGTTTATTGATATTCACCAAACGACTAGTTTGAACAATTATTATACATTGTAAAATAACATTTGGCTAATTTCAAAGCAAGTTTACACAAATTTTCCAGCGCTGTAATGAACAAAAGTAGAAATACTTTTAAGTGTAATCATACTGCGCTGGGTAGCTTAAAATAAGTATGAATTAATTATATGATGTTCTGTTGATACTTTTTTACAATAAAGTATACTATCAGATAAGGTAAATAAAATCTTGACATAGTCTATGTACAGTTGAATTTGTCATTACGATAAAACGTGGTTTCAATCCGGCTTGCTAATCCGATGGCACAGTTGCCTTGATTGCAAAAGACAGAGTGCTAGAAATCATAAATTAAAATTAGCTACTGCTGTAGGGAAAACTAGGATTGCTCGTTTTGCTGTTCCAATATACGATTGGTAGATATTAGTATTCGAGCGGTCAGCATTGGGCAGTTACAAAAGTAAATTTCTTCCAATAAATGAGGCGGTAATCGAGAAACATCCAATTGGCTGTTATCAAAACAAGGTGTATACAGATATTCCTCGGTTGTTTTATTGTATCTTACGGTGAATTCCAGTCCTAAATTGATAAATGAAGTAATAGAATAATTTTAAAATTATTTTATAAATTATCTTTTACGATCTGATGGCTGTATTATGCATAGTTATCATATGGGTACAACTTCAATGCTAACATACTGCTTTGACAGGATTTATTTTACTTTGATGGATTTTATTGTCAAACCTTTTAAATCTTGTGATCGAATTTTGAATACTTCTTTGTCCTTATTAACACTACTAAGGGGTAAGGGCTCAATATCTAATCGATTAAACTTTTGATATGCTTTGATAGTCATCGCTTGTTCTTCGATAACGTGCTAAATAAAAATTGTTGATTTTTAATTTATATCTCATCAAAGTATGGTACCCTTGCTATTTCTAGACAACAAGGATAAGCGTACAAAGATAGGATATTGATTGATTTTATTCTTTCATTCTCACCCTCATCGCTTCAGTGTCAGGGCTTTCAATTCTACTGTTGCGCAAGTTGTTTAACCTTTCTCTAGCTTTATTTAATTGGTGCTGCAATTTCTTATTTTCATCCACTACAGTTTGCATTTTGCTATGGTGACACTTGAAGTTCATTTCAGTTATGATATGCAACCGATGCAGGTGATCATTTAAGAAATTGTATCTTGTTAGCTAGTCCATTTAGTATCCAGTATTTAACATACACGTATTAACGTCGCTTATTTCTATTCATGGTAGATGGATTATTACACTGGGTACCGATAACTTACCTCTAACGCGTCTGTTTGTGAATGATTCTGTTGATCATTATTATGCGCGTTGTCTCGGCTATCTTTTACACCTTGTAATTGCTTTTGCAGGTCTTGCTTTTCATCGATGATACTTTGTAATTTTTTTCGATATAATTCGATTTTTTCATCAGATACTGTAATAAGCAAAGATTGACTTTCAATTTAATTTGATTCTTTATTATACATTGTGGTATTGGATCACTAGATTAGATGCGTGTCTACATCTGCGATAGAATACATCTTAATGGAAGTAATTGATGTACAGGATTAGGAAATCCTTTTTTGTTCAGTTCAGTTCAGTTTGAATATACCTATATACTTATGTACTACTATCCTTTCTGCTACTGCAGTTGATCATTTTTATTTACGATAATAAACACAATATATCAAGTGTGCTGTATCATATGGCATGAAAGTTTCAACTCAGATCAACATCACCATGATATGACAATTTTCATATCAACATCGTGTGTAAGACAGGAAAAATAAATACTCAATACTGCACTTACCTCGACAACGTTCTTGACAATCTAACTCTAATTGATGATAGCGTCGTTCGGGTTCAGTCTCTCTGGTTTCTAAAAGTTTTTCGAATAATGCGCGGAAAGTATTTTCATCGGAAGGAATGGATTGATTTTCCTATTAGGTAGAGCATAACATTGCAATGGCTTATCACTTTGTAAGTACTGATTTATTTTATGCAAGGTGAAAACAGTGACGCACGTTTGACACAGTTTCAATGAGCAATATTGGATTCAAAGGTTCAAAAATGGTTGTATTCCATTTGTACACGTATTGATCGTACATTGCATAGACAAATGTGGGATCAAGTGCATTACGACGGAAAAGAGTTACTAGTTCGGGGTATTTTCTCATCTAGTATAAGGCCTTGTATTAGAATCCTGTTAGTAGGGTTTTGATTGGATACACTTAGGACATAGATGTATTGGTAGTCGTATGACAAGATTACTAATAACATAAGGGCATAGGTTATTCAATATACAGTACTGTAATGGCAGTGGTACGATGAAATGACTAATGATGTAACAAGAACGACATTGATTGATGTACTGTTTTTTATTTCAGGGATAGATGGATTGATGGAAAGCTACGTTCAAAATCAAGATATCATCTTGGTGGTTACAAGTAGGCTTTTCACTTTTATTGCAGAGTGATTTCAAATGAACTCTGTATTGTGATGATGTAGCGAACAATTTGGACAAGTCTGTCTACTGGTCAAGCGATGCATTGATTCAATAAACAACAATATTGTAAGCATTCATTGGCGTCCTACGTTGTTGATGGAGGCGATTGGATGATTGATGAATAAGCGAAAGACTATACTGTACGATGAAAAGAAGAGATGATGTTGATCGTTATTGTAGGCTGTGATGTGTGTTACAGAGTGATTTAAAATTGGAATGATGTATCAGGAATAGCCTAGGACAAGACTTTCTACTATGATGAATGGATGCATCCACTGTGTATTTTTCTACACGATCGTGAGGGAGTTTTGGACTGGGACAGGAAACTGCAGTACTATCAAGGCAACGAAACGTAGGACGAATACTCCAAGTTATTTGAAGCGTATTTCCCACTGACCTTGGTCGACTTTGAAGTTTTCCTTGATTGATGTCTATTTCTTCTTGCCATTGGTGAATTTTCATGACTGGAGTCGAGAGGACGCTTGATCCTAGTATACCTCCTCGAGCTGCTGGTGGCCATTTTAACAATTTGAATAATTTTGAATTTGACCGCTACCGTTAAAAAAGTTCCACAATAAATAGAAATGCTGCTGTACAGTGTACAGTCCACTAGGGGACTGAGCTTACGATACATTGTACTGTGCCTGCAGACCGTGCTACTGTAGTACAGTATTTTTGGAGGATAAATACTGTACTGCAACCACTGTACACTGTACGAGACTGCAACAGAGGGTCGAGACAGACAGGCGCATAGTACAGTCGACAATGTACTGTACATTGTACTGTACACTGTATACAGTACAATGATTGTAGGCGTGCTTGTACTGTACTGTACACTGTACAGTACAGTACAGTACAGTACAGTACACTACACTGTACATTGTACTGTACAGTATAATCACCTTAGCCGCAAAACACAGTGCTGCAAAATGGCGATTTGAAGGGAAACAACAGTCGTACCTTCTTCTGCAATGATTTCAAATCTGCAGGATACTGACTGAATTCTAGTTTGAAAATTGCATCGATTGCTCCTTCATCTATCTTTTTATATCAAATGACAGGCAAATTTGA
Organism: Trichoplax adhaerens; assembly: GCF_000150275.1. Lineage (NCBI taxonomy): Eukaryota > Metazoa > Placozoa > Uniplacotomia > Trichoplacea > Trichoplacidae > Trichoplax > Trichoplax adhaerens. Next base: position 551,034 of record NW_002060967.1, read on the forward strand.
CAGCTTGACTACAATTTAGAGCGCCTTACACCACTCCAATAACAACCGCCTCACACTCGTACACTACCGTACAGTCTACAGTCTACAGTATTTTGTGGCCAATGTGGACTGTACTAGCGTATCCAGCAACAGGATACGACTGGTCTGTCATAGACTCACGGTCGCCATCGCCATACCAATGCCTTGTACCTGGCCTGTTCCTTCAGCCAGTTGGCTGAAAAGTCAGTCCATCCATCCAGGAGAAAGTAGGCACTACTTCGTCAACAGTATCCATTCAAAATGGCCAAGTAGGCAAAGTCGACACAATTCATTGCTTTTACTCATCATCATCATCTGCCACAGTATCGCCATTCATTGATCATCTTCATCACAAGTAGGAGGACCAACGATGCAAGTGTCTAATCTTTATAGCAACGACGCTGACACAACCAGTTCGGATGCTGATTCAGATCCTGAATTACTACCTGGCTGGGAGAAAAGTAAAACATCGACTGGAAGAACCTTTTACGTTGAGTGAGTTCTACAACATCGTTATCCATCATTCTACAGCCAGCATAATACAGTACTCCAATACAGACTGCATCATCATTCTTCATAACTTCTTTCAGTGTTCATTCCCTTGGCCATTTTCATTCTATTCAGGTTGCATCGTCTCACCGGCTATTATCAATCTCATCAGTCTATCATGTAGTTAGGCTGGAGTCCTTTGCTAAATACGCATATCATGATACAATTGACTTTTGCTTTTGTAACAACAAACTTTTCCATGCATAATATGTATTGTATTGATCTACAGTTCGACAGCTAACTCAATACTCTAGTAGCGACTGGATGATTGTTATTATTCCTTTTGGCTTGGGCTAATCGCTGATGCGTTTAGGCTAGAAATCAATTACTGTACTTATACGAGATTGACTTCTGCCTTCTTGTACTAGTCATGGCATAACAATCATTTACATCGAATGAATTCCGCTACACCTGCACTGTATTTGCTTTTATCCAAGGTTCTACAGCGAACACAATACTCTAGTAAGAACTGCATGATGGTTGTTGTGATAGTCATAGACTTACCCATTTTCATTCTGGTTAGGCTAGGTTGGGCTAGTCTCTGCTACGATGATGACGGCATATTTGTACCATGGAATGAGGCATTGATCCGGCTTAAGTCCTTTGCTAATCGGCTTCTGCCCTCGTATACAAATAATGTCGTCGTTGATATGAATACGATGTGATAATACTATTAGCCTGATTGTCATAACTCTTAAATCAACAAATGTGATAACCCTTAAAGCTTCTCCATGTAGCCAGGATTCTGATTCATTTCAATTTAGTGTGCAATTACTTTCATGGTATTAAAGTCATCATGTAATCAAAGAATGTTGTCAATATGCAAAACAAGTACACATCAAATCCACGCATTAACCCCATGTTCACAGTCAAACTCACTTTGGCTTCTCCTGGTAGCCATAATTCTGTCTTAGTTGCCTTCCCCTTGTTCTCAACCAATCTGTATTACATTACTTGTATGCTTGTACTACGTAAAAGTAATTTTGCAGTAATAGGATGTTGTCAAGGCTATTAATGATACTCATATAAATGGACTTTATCTTCATTTCTTTATCGTTATAATGTACACGTTTACTATTCTGTACAATGCTAACTGAAATACTGTACATGATTGTCTTATTGATAGCCATAATACTCAAACGACACAGTGGGAACATCCGCAACGTAGCCACAAGAAACCGCATCAAAAGATCGGTAATGCACCATATACTAATGCTAGTGTAATTATGCTTTAATGTTGACAATCTTCACACATCAAGAAATCATAATAGAGCACTCTAGTTGCACTGTATGTTGTATTCATTCAATCATCCGTTGCTTAAGTTAATCATGAATGATCATCTTAGTCCATGCCTTATGCAATTCTCTTGTTGCACCGTATGTTGTGTTCATAAAATCGTCCATGGTATCAACTTACTGCTATTCTGTAGGTTACTCGTTCTTTGTGTTAATAAAGGTTAGCCATGCCAATTAGCAATTCAATAATTCCAATTCTAATCTCAGATTTACCATTTGGCTGGATTCAAATCAAGAACGAAAATGGTACAATTCTCTATGTCAAGTAAGTTGTTCATTAAAGTGTTACTCCAAAGTCATGATAGAAATGAACTACTGTAATCATAATCAATACGATTCCAAAGAGTTGATGCATTTTAATACTGTTAGAGTATGCAATAAAATTATTTAAATTAGGTAGCCATCAAGATATTCTTGTAATAATTTCGGTAATCGCATTTCAACAATCTTATTTAGTCAAAGAAATCAAAAGAAAACCTATGTAGATCCAAGATTAGCTTTTCGAATGAAGAAAAATCGCCGAGTATTTGATGCTGTTTCAACATCAATGGACGTCCTACAGGGTAGAAACTTATCCGGTGGAATTGCACTAATAACTGGAGCTACTAGCGGAATTGGTTAGTTTGTGGTCTTACTAGGTCTAAAATTAGTAATTTTATTCGATTTGCTGCTTTTGAGTAGTTATGAGCCCTTTGTATATACGCGTAAAGTGTATATAACCTTAAAATCTCAATTTAAAGCTAGTACATCTGATCTAGTATAAATTTAGGAAAAATTTTAATTCATTACGATAGATAAGGGAATCATGGCTTATATTATTGTTATTTAGCATATAAAATTATGAATAATTCGTATTTATTTCCATGTATGACAATGAATACCGTCAATGGTTATACACACACAATCAATTAGTATGTTATTACTTCATAAAGACGTAGACTACTGGGCAAATAGATAACTTCAAAATTGATTAGTAAATTCAACATATCGGATACATGCTAAGTGCAGCCTAAGCTTATTTTTATCATGTAAAACTTGACTACACTCATAGATTTATTAGAATATTGCTGCTCGATCGATACTGGTATTACATTCTAGCTCTGATATCATTGCTAGTAAATGATTGATTATTGTCTTATAGCCAAATTGCTGATCAATGTTTAGGATTTGAGACCGCTCGAGCTCTCGCACTGCATGGGGCTTTAGTCATAATGGGCTGTCATGATATCGTAAAAGGATCTATCGCAGCAAAGAAGATTACAAAAGAAGAGGTTCATCTACTCTTTAAATTACGAACAATTAAGATATGAGACCTATTCGTACAAGTTAAAAAAATGAGGCAGTTACTCATAATTTCTATTTGCAAATACTTCCCTTCTACTACTGTACATAATTATAGCAAGACTTAACTTTTTATATTTTCTGCCCTAATTATTCTGTGTTTTCATAGCCTCTGGCGAAGATTGACGTTATAGAAGTAGATCTATCGTCTTTAAAGAGTATAGCATGCTTAGCTGATGAAGTTTTAAAAAAATACAGGTCGGCAACTTTATGGGATTACTACGTGAAAAATTACCTTGACTAAGGTCTGATCAATCTTGTATTACTTGTATCATTCAGGCAATTACATGTAATCATTTGTAATGCTGGTGTATTGGGATTACCGTGGAGACTAACTACGGACGAATTGGAATACACTTTTACTGTGAATTATATTGGTCATTTTTATCTCGTAAAATTGTTAACTGAGCTTCTTATTTCCTCCTCGCCGGCAAGAGTTGTTGTTATTTCTTCTGAGTCTCACAGGTCTGCTGAATTATGCTTGTCAAACATTCACATATTATCGCATTAAGAATTGACGTCTTTTGCATTGCAATTTCATTTTAGATTTCCCACTACTGATGGAAGTTCGTTTAATGTGGAAAATATTCTACCTTCAAAACAGCAATTTATCCCAATGGAGGCTTATAATCAATCCAAATTATGTGGAATATTATTTAGTAACGAATTCAATCGTAAATATTCATGCTACGGTGTGACATCGAATGCGGTTCACCCAGGCAATTTATTGCCAACTTCGCTATGTCGAAATTCATGGTTTTATACAATTTTATTTTTATTGGCTAGGCCTTTTGCTAAGTCTACTGTAAGTAGCATTGCTAATGAATGATATAGATGTATTCGATATTTCGCAGTACGCTAAAGTTATAAGAACCTCAACAAATTTAATATATTAAGATCAACAAGCTTGCTACTACTCGTATCCGTATTCCACAATTAGTATAATTTTATAATATGAAATTTGATGGATAGTTTATTTCTCTCGTTTTAATTGTTATAATCATTTTAGGTGCAAGGTGCTGCTACGACTACTTTTTGTGCAGCAGCTAGAGAGTTGAATGGTGTTGGCGGTTCTTATTTTAATAATTGCCAACGCTGTGATCCATCGCCTGAATCTCAAAATGAAGAGTTAGCAAGAGCTCTATGGAAATATACTGAAAGTTTATTAAGCTGTAGAACGATTCGGTTACTTCCTCAATAAATTAATAAATTCTGTATTTATAAATTATTATGAACCATTTCCTCGATCATGAGTAGTCAAATGAAATTCTTATATGCCACCCAAATCCTAAACTACCACCGTATGTACATATTTTATTGGATAAATAATTATTTGCTGTGTTATTGATACAGTATATCCTGATAGTTATTATTGTTATAATTAGAGATAATAAATATCCACTATAATCATGACAAATTACTTAATGAATACTATGTAAACGTGTATCATTTTATTTGCTGTTAATGCATCAATTTTATACCTCTTAACTGACTGAAAATAAAGCTGTTTCTACCTAAGGTGCTATCTGAATCGGATCAATACAAATATATCATTAATTAACGGAGATGATAATAACAATAAAAGCATAATCTAAGGCGGTAATAATTAATCAACACAATAGATGACAAGTACGAGTAATAGTAACAAAAAGTTTAGAAATTGTAAACTAAGCTATAAATCGTAATAGGCTTATACCTTATTTCTTGCAAGTAGGAAAGCGTGCAATCGATCTTGTAGTTCATCAGGATATTTTTCAAAGTTGGTGAGCGCCAGTATTTACTCGTATAAACGAAAATAGGTACTCTTTCTTTTGTACTAGTACTTAGAATACTAGAATTAGTGTCAATCTAGTACTCCATGAGTAACTCACTTTAAGATGCATCTGGCACATTGCTCGATATAAAATTTAGCTTGTTTTGTTTTAACGCGACACAATCAATGCTTGGCTTCACTACGTTCAAATTTAAATAAACTCGTGTCGAAAAATTAATCAATGTGACAAGATAGCCATTAAAAAGATCACTTGCTATTACATGATGTATATATTTATTTATTGTAATCCACACAATTTTTACTTATCCAGAGATAATATGCATTTCTTTACAAGACCATTCCTGAAGTTATAAATCATTATTTATATAATTAATTACCTTATTTACAACATCGAGATAGACAGCGCAAAGTGAGTTCTATTGCTTTAAATGTTATGACATTACTATGCATAAAACAACTTGAAGGCTCTTCCGCTTAAATTAAAAAATAATAATGACAGTACAGTCATGAATGAATGCTTAAAAAGCGTTTTAGCTGAATGTATATCATGCAGTCGTTTAGTAAGAATTTCTATAATTACAATGATACTAGTACATAATTTAAACCTGTTTTTATCATTTCGTAAAACCATCATTGCAATTATACACATAAAATGCAGAGGCTCAGCACTTGTCATGGTTAAATTTATGGACAAGGAAAACGTGAGCGAAACTTGAACATTTGGTAGTTTCTATTAGGGTTATTAACTGTAAATGTCCGATGCTCTTCGAATAGTATTAAGTACGGCGTCCACTCATTGCAATTGCTGAAAAATTATAACTTCTTTCAACTAATGTAGTTGTTTCACAATTTAATAACAAGTCGAAGTACTAATTGAATGATAATTAACGTTAAAATAATTCATTTTTCGTGACATTTAAAATATCAAAAATCATTGTACAGTAGTTTGGTTTCACGCACATTGAAATATGCAAAATGCAATTATTATAATGAAATACGACGAAAAGCCAACTTTAACTCAGTAAACTGGATCTCCCCATATGATTACTCTTCTTAGTTTGTCACAACTGACTATGTGGGTACCTTGTGGATGCCATGTACATGCGATAACCGGATTTCTACATAGAATAGAACATAAACAGAATTTGATACATTAAATAAAGAGTACACACTGTTAATGTATTTTCATATGAGATTTTTATAGGCTGAAATATACGTACGTATGTTCTTTAAGGGTCTTTTCTACACGTGTACTATTTGTATTCCAAACAAAAACGGTACCATCAAACGATCCACAAGTCACATATTGACCATCCGGGCTAAAAGAAAGAAAAATTTAACAAAGTAAGCAAGAAATCTCGAAAAGACGTTAAACTTATTAGATGGAAGTAGTAATTATATTCTATTATCGTCAAAAGCTGTCATAGTTATGAAAATATGTATAGAAGATATACCTGAAACAGGCGCGACAATAATCTAGCGCTAAACGGAATCCATCAGAACTATAAATAGGATAAAATAGTCTAAGATTGGTAAAACAGTTAAAACTGTTATTTGAAATTTTCGTGCCTTACCAGAACGTTCCTGTAACTTGATTCATCCTTAGATCGATTAGTTTTAACATATCATCTCTTGAGCTACTAAGTAAATAGGTACCATCTAAAAGTAGAATAAGACGTTAACAAAATAAAAAAACAACGTAGTCCAGATAAATTTCAGGGTAGTCACCTGGAGAGAGCGATAATGACGTAACTTTTCCATGTAGAGTAATTTCATTACAGCTTGACTCGGATCTGTAATTCAGTACAGGTATCATAGTATAATTAAGATATCGATAAAGAACATATTGTTGTAACTATTTGTCGAATATCACGATCGTCAATTTCTCATAATTTACCTGATATCCCAGAAGCGGATACGTTTGTCATAATGTCCGCTTATAATATTCGCTCTGTAGATTATGAGTTAAAGAAACGATTTAAAATTGATGAACGTATTTGGTACTATTATTAATGATACATGAACTGTTTTACTAAATTAATTATAAATACTATAATAACTTTATTTCTACCATTACTGACCCGACGCCATCAATAGTAACCAAATCATTGCAGCTCGAACCAGCAAATATTGTTCGAATACCTTAATTAAAATTTATGGCTTCCATTAAATAACGCGTACAGGTCAAAACGTTCATCGTAGCTATTAGTTATTTATTTTGTTAACGCAACTCTAAGTAGGCAACATTAAAGTTTTCCTGAAGGGATAATGCTTATTCAGTTGACAGAAAAGTTATACTAACATGCTCTATTCTTTAAATCCCATACTTTCAGTGTCCTGTCATTACTACCTGTAACCTAATTAATTTTAAAGTTAATTAATAACATTATTCAGGTTTATATAAGATAGAACCTTAACATACCACTCTTCCCGTTTCACCGAGAAATTTTGCTGCTAGCACTTTATTTGAGTGTCCAGTAAGAGTATGCTATGGAGTATATAAACAAATTTATTTCATGATGGTATGCGCGTAACAGAAATAAAGCAAGGTATGGCCATAAAGGTGATCGACTTACCCTCAGCCTTTGGTCACTAACACTCCAAACACGGCCGGCGAAATCATTCGAAGCAGTTAAAATGTATCTTTCCTAAAAAATAAATAGCTATGATTAGCTTTTAATATACGAAAATAACTATTAATCATAAATTAATGTACTTGCGAATCGAACTCAATCGCCATCGTTCCACCATTGCTGCCGCGTAGTACATCTCGCTGTGATGCTTTTGCTGCAAATGTAGGTTTATTAAAAAATGTAAAGCTTATAGTAAACGGTGAAGAGTAATCACTATTAATAAATTATATTGGCTAAGCAAATCAAGCGTACCTCCTTGTAATTCCCAAATCTTTACTACTCTATCACCTCCACCAGTTGTAAATACTGAACCTGAAGGGCTAAATTTTACGGCAAACACTTCACCCTCGTGGGCATCCTATGAATATTACATCCAATTGAAGGTGGTTCCCATTTCATTAATACAAATTTTGACTTTTATGGGGAAGAACTATTAATATTTATGTATAAATTGGTACGAAGTAGTAGACTTACAAATTTACACAACATCTTAGAAGGTAAAACTGCTCTCACTATTGGTAAGGGTAAAGCTTTTGCCTGATTACCCGCCATTCTAAGCGATAAAATCAAGGTTACACAATTTAATACCTCAGTGAAGTTAAAACGAAATAAAAGCTTGAAATGAATTTACTATAACATCAAGACTACAAATGCATCCTTTAATAAATTACTTTGGAGTCGGAGTTTCACGCGCCGCTTCCAAGAGGTCATTCTGAACTTGCTGTTGGCGTATTCTAAAATTTATTTTAATAAAAAGTTAAAGATATATACGCCCAATATTTGCAAATAACATTTACGCTATTTCAAAGTAAAATCAATGTTTGATAATAAGATTACCTTGTACTTTTATCATTGGCATCATTGAGCATATCTGCTGCTCTTGCCTTTTCTCTCATCCATCTTTCAATCTATTTTTATAAAAGGTTCGTTGCAATGACGAAATTACTAAATTAAAAATTTCCTTTACAGAATACATTATTAAACGTACCAAATCGCGATTTTCATTTTGTACTTGTCGTAGTTTGTCCTCAACAGAAGTACATGCAAGTTGTAAAGCTTGCTGTTCATCTTTCAAAACCTATTATACAATTAAAAGTTCTACGTTACACTTAAAATGATTTACAAGCCAAGGAATCCTTATTGAATTAATTTTTCGTGATTATCCGTATTTGCCTGATTGTTGGTAATTAATTCGGAAACTCTTTGCTCTAGCTTTCTTTTTTCAGCTTGTAGTCCATCTTGAACATTTTGCGATTCAGTCACCCTAAGCAAGATGTATTGCAATTCAGATTTGAAGAAAATGTAATAAACTAATCAATTATGTAATAGCAAAAATTTAAACACAAAAAGCTAACTTTTTATCTCGTTTTGCGATTTCGTCGTCTTTTGTTTGTACTAGTCGATTGAGTTCAATAATTTTTTGAGCATTCTAGTAATAATGAATACGTAGAAGTGAAAAAACGCGAAAAAACTACCTGTAGACAGTATTCAATCAGAACATTTTATGTTGAAATCCAATCAGTAGGTGATACGTGTACAATATTTACCTCTCCTTTTCTTCGATGCATTTCTGTTAATTCCTCTTGCAATTTAAAAACCTTTTGCTCCAGCATACTGATTTTCTCGTTTGCCATTGGATTAGCAGATCCACTACTGAAAGTAATTTTTAAACATCAACAAAGGACAAAAGAAAACACTGTGTGTTATAAATGGTAGAGGAATTACTACTGATGCTAGGGTAAATATACAATATACAGCATATCAATTAAACTAGACCACGTTTGATACTGTTATCCTGTATTTACAATTATTTTTAGGTGGTTACATTATTGACTGATGTTTGTAACAGCACAATTAATAGACTCATTTAGAAAAGATTTTTATAGACTTTTCCTTCTACACGATACTATCTATAGGTCATTCTTCAAGATTGCCAAGCTATTCCCGGGAATGACCGATTTTCGGAATTAACGTACATATATAATATAAAGGAGACTAGTCATCAAGAATTAAAGCCATTACGCTTTAGTTTCTCTTACCTATTTGATCTGCCAAGGGCATTTTCCTTTTCCATTAAACAAAATTAAGAAAGCAAATAGCATCAGTGATTCAGTTATAGTAGCAATATTTGCACAGGTTATATATCATACAAATGTTGTCGGTATAGTGAGGCTATCGTATTTTGTTGTAACTGTATTTCTACATTAGGTCGATTTCGCAAGTATAAAGTAAAATTATTCAGAAATTTCATACCGTACTGTATTTACTCAGTAAGTAAGCAGTTTAGTACTCTTTCTCGGTGTAAATTATTTTTAAAAATCAAGAATAAATGTACGCTAACCGATATAACTGATATCAAAGCTTAGTTAAAACAACTAGCACGTCTGTTGTATCCATGGCAAACGTGCACTACTTTACGTATACGTATAAATGGGTCAAGATACTAGTTACAAAGAAAATTTAAGATGACAACCACAGATTGGTGATTGTTCTATTTATCGTATGGCTAAGGCATGGATTGATTCCAATCTATCCATTGGAAGAATATAGCGATTATATTCTTTTGACGAAGTAGTATGCTTGGAGTTAATACCATTACCTGTTCCAATTGTGCCTTTATAATTTCTAACTTGACATTCTGGGCTTTTAATGATGCAGAACTTTCAAATAATCGATTATCTATAATTAAAAACAAATCATTTCAATATTACCGGCAAAAAAAACAGCTAGCGATTCGATGTCCAAAAAACATGGATGCTGCCAAGTCGTTTTTTAGGGTAAAACTAAACGGAGTAGGGCTACTCAAGATAATAACCTTTTGCAGTAATATCCTTGAAAAGATGGTATCAAGACATAAAATGTCTGCAACTAAAGGCAATTTTACTTTTATGTGATAATTTAAAATTCTTATCTACGGTAAATTCACCACTTTTTCGCACTCAAGGAGACGTAAAATTAAATCAGACATTATTGTGGGATAGTATCCATTTAAAGGTGGCAATCCATGATACTATCGAGGAATTCTAGCGTGCAGTCAAAAATCCATAACAAGATAATCTGCAACTATTCAAGCTGTTTATTGAGAATATTATATGATGTTGTCATTTTCGTTGGGCATGCTACAAATATACTGGCTTTCTCCATTCCGGCGTTCATACGTGTCAGTAGGACATTAGGAAAATTATGATCCTATCGGGGATACTACTGCGGTACGATCTCAGCTGTCAAAGCTCTCAAGCACATAAGCAATGCAGCATGATAGTAAACACTGGTCATTATCTCCTTATGCATTGGTTGCAACTATTCAAGCTCATTTCAACTCTAGTCCGTTGTACACATCAAGCCGATATGTTTTGTCGAAATAGACTAGATACTGCCTGGATGAATTTAAGGTTCTCTCTTGGCAGTATTGATCGAAGATAGCCAAGTCTTTAGACAGTACCTCATCTTTCCATCGGCTGTTGATGTGCCACCATGAAATCAGTCTAATCAAAGCACTCGAATTCCCAGTTTCAATAACTGCACAACTTGATTTATACCCTAATTTCTCAATTTTATCATAAATGAAAGCATTCTATAGAGAATTCAAACATGGAGGACAAGCACAACGTTTAGCATGATCATGATCTATTGATAATTATAACATCCTGTACTATCGCTGGTTGTTATGATGTTGGCTTTCGCTCATGCTAGTCCAGTATTAGTGGTAAGTACTCATAAAGACTAGTCGATCATTCGTCCGATGATTGATGTCGGATAATTCAATCTCAAGTTACTGTGGTTGTATCCTGCAAGTCTAATATCGCATTTCCATCCGTATTTGAGTATGAAACATAGAGGTACTGCTATCCCTACAGTGATTTTCATAGTGGATCCAACAACAGTTGGAAGTACGTCAGCGATCCATGTTGTATCCATGGAAATAAAAAAGTACAGTAGCAATTACAACTCGATTTATACAATTTCTACGATTCCATCATGAAGTAGCGCCAATCCTGATTAGACCACATTCAGAGACGTGGTTTTTACCTTTTAATCCATTAGAGACTGGTTGCACAGAATCGTAATATGTCAAAATCAGCGATATTGGTGTTCTACAGTAAGTAAGAGGCTACCGGCCAACTTTTCATGATCATGTGAAGAAGCTTGTTTTCAATGGAGGCGCTGCTGTATGCTCAATTGCTCATCAAACGAATAAAAAGATCCTTTTCAAATGCTCAAGATTGATCACCGCCATTTCTACACGTTGTTCATAGTCAAGATTATTGTATTTCTGTTGGGAATGGCTGCCTACAAGTCTTGATCATTTCAAAATGAAATTAAAAGCAGTCGATATCCATTCCTCTACGGCAGTCATTATTGGTACAAGACTTGCAAGTGACAGCCTTTCGATCACGGCTGAACAGAGTCGTTTGAAGGTGTAATTAGCTTGACAAAGTTAGACTGGATTCAGTGAGAAAACTGAAGGGATTCAATTGCATGATGGAAAGGGTCGTTGTAGGGTAAAATGGAGCAACGATTAGGGCTCTCTATTTGGTGTAATAGAGAAGAGTAAAGCCTTGTTTTTGAGTAAAAAAAATGACCATACGCACGTCGACTGGTCTACAGTACTGAGTAGTGCAGTATCGCTATGGTTGAATGAATGCTTTGATGGTCATAAGTGGCGGTTGAACAAAATCTGCTACGTTAAGCTAAGATTCGATCAGAAGAAAGAGTACAATGAGGATCAAGGACAGTCCTTGATCTATTTTGAAAGGAAAAGGACACAAAATAGCCCTGGGAAAGTGTGATTTGATCGCTAAACATAGTTCAACACCTTGGCAGAAATGATGGATTGAAGACGATCATCCAAGTGGATTGCCTATGCATATGTGTCGTCATGATTGTCTCCAATAACGTGAATTGCTTTCAATTGAAGATGATTTACAATAAATTAAGACGATAGAATACAAGTTCAAGCCTTACGTGCAACTATCACATCGGAGAAATAACCACGTTCAATTTTATTGCGTTGTTGTAAGCGTTCTAGAATTTGATCTTGCCAATTCTCACTCGCTGAATTCGCCATCTTGATGGAGTGGATTGAGCAAATGACGCAAGCGCACCTCCTTCCTTTGTACAGGTCACCCTTTGGGTGGCGTCTTGCTGTTTTTACCTTCACCCTCCAACCCCGAGTGAAGCCAAAGTGAATGAGACGTGATGACTGTATGAAGCGCTTCGTTCGTTTTCTATTTAATGGAAAGCTGCCTTGTCAGTCATCCATCCGCTCTTCCTGTCAGCTCAGTCTCATTGAACTACAGTTGACTACTGTATGGGTATTCGATTTATTTTCTCCTCAATCGAAAGCGGCCTTCGATCTGTCCAGTCTTCTGTCCTTCATGAAATTCGACGTTGATCCGATCCGGTTCTGCTCCGGGCCTCGGTCCGCAGAGGTACAGTGCAAAGTACTGACTGGTCTGACGAGAGCTACTGTACACTGTACACTGTACTCTCCAAGTCTCTAGTCTGGACGGAGAAGAAGTTTTGCTGATGTCGGTGCAAGCAAATGTCGAAAAATTGAGAAAATTTGCGAGTTTGTGCAATTGATTTTCCATTTTCAATTCAATTTTATACCACAACGAAAGAGAACGAGTTGATTGACAAGATTCCGTCGTCGAACTATCAGTGCAGTACTCAGTGTACGCACTGTACAGTACTGTACTGTATTGACCCATCCTATTTCGTAGCATTTGTGCCTATAAAGGGAGTTGAATTTTGGGCAATTTTGGTACAAGCAATTGTAGAAAAGTGGCGAGCTGGTGCAATCAATTTTGCATTTTCAATGCAATTTTATACCAAACGAAACGGAATGAGTTGATTGACAAGATTCCGTCGTCAAACTATCGATACAGTACTCAGTGTACGCACCGTACTGTATTGACCAATTCTATGTTGTAGCATTTGTGCCTATAAAGGGAGAAGAATTTATTTTTGGCGATTTTGATACATGCAAATGTAGGAAAGTGGCGAGCTTGTGCAATCGATTTTCCATTTTCAATGCAATTATATACCAAACGAAAGAGAACGAGTTGATTGACAAGATTCCGTCGTCAAATTATCAGTACAGTACTCAGTGTACGCACTGTACTGTATTGATCAATTCTATTTTGTAGCATTTATGCCTATAAAGGGAGTTGAATTTTGGGCAATTTTGGTACAAGCAATTGTAGAAAAATGGCGAGCTTGTGCAATCGATTTTCCACTCAATTTTATACCAAACGAAAGAGAATGAGTTGATTGACAAGACTCCATCGTCAAACTATCGGTGCAGTACTCAGTGTACGCACCGTACTGTATTGACCAATTCTATGTTGTAGCATTTGTGCCTATAATAAAGGGAGAACAATTTATTTTTGGCGATTTTGATACATGCAAATGTAGGAAAGTTGCGAGCTGGTGCAATCGATTTTCCATTTCAATTTTATACCAAACGAAAGAGAATGAGTTGATTGACAAGACTCCTTCGTCAAACTATCAGTACAGTACTCAGTGTATGCACTGTACTGTATTGACCAATTCTATGTTGTAGCATTTGTGCCTATAAAGGGAGTTGAATTTTTGACAATTTTGGTACAAGCAATTGCAGAAAAGTGGCGAGCTTGTGCAATCGATTTTCCATTTTCAATGCAATTTTATACCAAATGAAAGAGAATGAGTTGATTGACAAGACTCCTTCGTCAAACTATCAGTGCAGTACTCAGTCTACGTACTGGACTGTATTGACCAATTCTATTTTGTAGCATGAGTAGCTAGGAATAACTTTATGACGAGACTAAACTGCTGTACTGGAAAGCTCCAAGCTGATTTTTTACTGACAGTACAGTATACTGAAGCAGCGTTCATTGCCATGGACATTGCACACTGTACACGAATAGTACTACGCTACTGTATACTGGGAATTGGGACAAAGTCGCTGTCATGGCGAGCCAGAGCATTGCAATGGAAGATCTTTGGAATCTGTCAGTCATGCTCTTGTTAGAAACTTGAGCTATGCAATGCCAACCCATGATTAACCCGCAGTCTAAAGCTGATAACTCTGGTACCAGCTATGCTGTACTCAAGAATAGAATTGTTCCTATCCATTGCACAGTATCTTAATCATTTGCCAGCTATTTTGCATCCAAGTCATTCTCCGCTCAGTAATGCAAAGAATCGTAGGTTCTCCTCCATTTCTATCATCGGTACTCTTCACAGTGAAGGCTTGCTTCCATGCTAAACCATTCAGCATCAAATGTCCTAAGTCATAGAAGAAAAGTATCGGTTGTCTTGCATGATTGGGATTCAGTGCCCCTTCCTTGCTAGCCACAGTCATTTGCATACAACTCGCTCTGCATTCCCACTGTTCATGAACAAGTAGCACTGCGCCTCCATGCTCAATTGCTCGTGTAGGAAATTAGATCGCTTTGCGGCGTCATAATCGATCATGGATCGGTAACCTTCACTGTTCGCCACCGTCATTTTGCCTACTCTGCACTTGGCTAAATGCCTTGAAGAAAATAAATCAATATCAATATAGGGTAATAATATTGTCATATTGATTAACTGTATACTAGTGTACACTGTACAGTATAGAGAGCACGAGACGGATATACGTACTACAGGACCTGAACCATTTCGAGAGCGAGTTCGGTAGTCCAAGCCCATCGTCAACATGCCTAAGAAAGGCCAAGCTAAAGGTAAACCTCCATCAAATGGAGAAAATGAAAGCAATCATTGCATCTACCATTTTTTATAGTCTATAAAATAGACCAGCAAGATTGTCGTTTGACGAATGTAGTCATGGAATAGGGCTATCGTAATCAAATTGATAGGAGCTATTTTTATTCTAGATTTACCTTTGCCTACATGACCAATTTTGGCCCTTGTTTGCAAGGATTGAATTAGGTCATGCAACGATCGTAGTTTTGTTATTTTACGATCAGCCAACCACTGGAATAGCATGATACTACGCTACACTACTGTCGAAGTAATCATATTAAACGTAGATGGTATCAATCGAGTTGTTCAAACTCTTCATATCATAACATTGACTGCATGACAGACGTCATTGCCAATGCTACACAAGGTGTTTGGTTAATGAACGCAACCAGTTTAGTCGGTTGGCAACGCTGTGATGAATGGCTTGAATTGAATTTGATATTGCATTTTGTGTATAGTCTATCTTATAAATAATAAATATGCTATTTCTACCCTGCATATATTTCATCAAGGCAAAGGGAGCTCATCCACTAGTGCAGCAGAATCAGCTACATCTTCCGATAAGAAAAAGGGCAAGAGTAAAGGTGGCACTGCTGTAAAGGTAAGCCTACGACAAGAAACCTTGACAACGCTGCTACGCCATGGCATCATGATGCAGTAGCATTTGAGTGCATTCGATAAAATGGTCCGTAGTGTTTTATCGATGGCAGATACAGCGTGATTATTAGAATGGCTCTACTGACGGTGCTGTAAAATAGAAGATATCTGCAATTACGTATAGACTGAAGCTGGGCTGCTACCCATTGAAGGATGGTTCATTGCATTCACATCTCTAAAATTAATTGACTATTACAAATACAGTAGTTCATTCCACTAGTACACCTTCAGTATTCTCTTATTATACGTACTAGGTTCGACATATACTATGTGAAAAACACTCTAAAGTTATGGAAGCTATGGCCAAATTAAAGGAAGGAATTGCTTTCAATCAAGTAGCTACGCAATACAGTGAAGATAAAGCTAGACAAGGGGTAAGCAAGCAACACAAAATACAGCATAAGATAGTCTTGGACCTAGAACGGGCGATAATTACTGTAGTGTTACATAAATCTCGTTCAGTAAAAATAGATGGCAAATTTTTAGTAAATAGTTGTAAGTAATCAAGATATTGATAGTCTTACTTGTTATACTAGGGTGATCTAGGATGGATGACTCGGGGATCAATGGTAATAAGTTTGCTATACTTACACTTAAATTAGGCATTGCTGTCATGATAACAGTTGTTGTACTTATCTAATCCGTTGTTGCAATGCAGAAATGTACTTTAGCCGATTGTCATCTTTTTCTTTGGCATTGTGAATCATTGAATCGAATGAATAACCTAATTAAAATTGCACTGTGGCTACAAAACCATTTTAACTTGCAGCCTAATTACTTTTCTTTTGCATGATTGAGGAAATAACGCAACATGTAGAATTATAATGTCTAATAGATATGGTAGCTTTCTGTATATCTTTCTAAGCAATCTTCTGCATGTAACTGCTTAGGTTGGACCATTTCAAGAAGCTGCCTTTAACTTGGAACCTAGCACGGTAGCCAGTCCATCATATACAGACCCACCAGTTAAAACTAAATTTGGTTACCATATCATTATGATTGAAGGGAAAAAGTAGAATAACTACATGAGTGCTAAATTTAGGCACGTCTTTTTTAAGCGTTGTATATATATCGTAAGATATTATTTGTAAGCAGTCACGATGTGTTCATTTCTATAACGCAATATCTTGTAAAATCATGGTAGCGTCAATTTCAATACCACACAAATTTAGAGATGTTTGGTTTATTATTGCCGCCATGGCATGGATGCTGGCACAGTGAGATAATGTTGATATGCGAGAAGACGGATATGGTGGCTATTCTACTTTACCTTCCGAAATTGAGGAATAATTGACGTTGACATAGACGATGCTAAAATGTGTGGTACAACCGAGAACACAAAAATAGTATTTATTTTGATATCAACGCCTCAAAATAGGCTTCCCAATAGAGTAGAAGATGAAAACTATCCCTTATTGGAAATATTTCTATTTAGGATTTTATTGAACTAGATTAAAAAGAATAAATGATTACAACGTTCAGGATCAACTCTAATAAATTGATATTATGCCATTTTACTCTAAAGTTTATATACGTGTATTTCTTCGTCGCATCAAAGCTTCTATTTCTGTCTTTCCATATGGAAAGATTGAATGTATTTTTCAATTGTTGGCAAGACTACAACGTTAGATTAAAATATCTAGCTAATTTCTACTAAGACCACTTTACAGTTTTGAGAGAGGAATAAATAACGAGTGGGATAATATCATCTCTGTAACTTCTCGATGAAATGTTTCAGCCAGTGTTTGAATATCTGCCAGATCCAATTTAATGTACTAAAATACGAAAGTTAGGAGTTAATACCTCAAGCCATTTCGTATCTAACCTGAGTCATGGATTTTCTATAGAGTGTATTACTATAAAGTTTTAGAAAAATTATGTCTGCTATAATTTCCCTATCAAGATCGCGCTAAAGGTTACATGCTCATCGTTAAAATGCCATATTAGTATCACAACGCCCTATTGCAAACTATCATGCTATTGACTATATTTATTGTTCGATGATATACCCTTTACGCGTGCTAAAATTAGAAATTTTATTAATAAAAAAGGCTAATTTTTATCGATACAAGATACAGCTGAATAATGAATCATTAAGAGAGTGAGCATAACAATGTAGTAAACTGTTATTTAAACTGAACGTGAGAATTTTAATATTGTGGTTATATCCTGCCAAATAAATATCTCCAAGTAGCAGCATTAACAAAAATTGAGTAAAAGTATATTCAAATATCTCCTTTAAAGTTTGGTAGTTAAGATACAGAATCAATCAATTCTATTACTTATCAACATAAAATAGGTTCAATTAACAATAATTATAATTATCAGAAAATGCCCTGTTGGGTTGATATCTGACCTCTTTTGTAGATCCCTTGAGGAAAGTTGTTTTATTACAGTAGTTGATTTTGATCACTTTTTAAAGCTTTTCGTTACATGAATTAGTTAAAAGCATTATACTTTTGTCTTTAAGTGCAGTAAAATCATATTAAGTTATTAGTAGCAAATTGTGCCTAGTAAACACAACAAGAACGTAGCTTCCATTTTATACTTTTAGCAGATTTTGAGAAGCAGCCAGTAGAAACATAGATAAATAGGAACATTCAAACTGAAATATAAGTTAATATTTTTGTCTTTTCAAGTGCAGTAAAATCATTCTTTCAAGTTATTATTAACAGATTATGCCTGGTTAGCACAACAAAGAAGTAGCTTCTATTTCATCATTTTTAGTAGATTCAAGAAGCAGCTAGCAGAAACATAAATAAATAGAAATATTCAAATTGAAATATAAGTTGAAAAAGGTACTATTTGACAATGGAAAGGAAATAGCAAGAAAAAACGTTTTAAACATAGGATAGTAATGAATAGCTCGCAGTCGTTTCAGGAAAACAAATAAGATGATTCATTGCTATCGTCATATTAGCTGTAAAATGATTAAAATGATTCATTGCTGTATTATTAGACTAAACATGGTACCAATTGGAGAATCTAATTAAAATGAGATTGAATAGTGATAGTCACAATTCTATTATACCTAAAGTGATCCGTACTTGTAATTTATTTAATATAGCAATGAAATGCAAGACTAACAGTAAGTAAAATCATTTCAGAATGATAACATCTGTGATCGCCATTCTATCAAGGTTATTCTGCATAGTTGTAGTAAGCTAATACACCCATCAAATAACTCCCTTGGATAAGAGTACATTACTCAAAGCAATTACCTAGATAGTCCCCACGTCGGGCCAATTGGTATAATCCTATTGAGGTAAGCTTATGACTTCAACAAGAATTCTACAGCCATAATTATGATTTCGTGGAAGCCATTTGGGTAATGGATATCTGTTGAACTGATAAACACGTACAGGTACGAAGTACTTGCACTCGCGCTCTTTTACATAGGAAGACTTGAATTATAGAAATGAAGTAGAAGACTAAATAAAATCATTTTATAATGGTAAGATCCATAGCCTCCATTCTACCATGATAATTCTGCATAGTTGTATGCTTTGAATTAGAGTACATTTATTCGAAGTGGTTACACAGAAAGCTCAAATGCCAGGCCAATTGGAATACCCATGCTGAGGTAAGATTGTGACTTTGGGAATTCTTCTACCGTAATCATGATTCCGGTATGGTTATTTTGGTAATGGATACTTGCTGTGCTGATAAACATGTACTTGCACTGGCGCTCTTTTTTATAGGAAGACTTGATCTTGGCGATTGCACAGGGGTAGAACCCACACGATGTCGACGACGTGGTAAATCTTTTGTAGGTCGATTACAAGACAAGTATCGATGGATAAATAACTTTAGTTTCCGTCGTAAGATACCATTAGTAAGTGTATATAATATAGGATTAACTGCCGTATTTAAGAACGTAAGTAAATAAACCATTCTCTGAGTAGAAGGTGGTAAGAATTGGTTTTGTGTTGGAGCAGACGATTCCGCGATGGCGAGTACCAATAATGGTACCCAACATAACATATTAGTGCCAACAATTAAAGATGTCGTTCTAATAGATTTTTTCAGATTTCGATCTTGAAAGTAACCAGCTACATTTTTACTGTAAGCAACAATAAAAATAACAATGTAACAAGTGATAGTTACGCTAACACCAACGATTAAATAACTACTAACAACATAACCATAGACATAATTGGTTGTGTTGACTCCTTTGACATCTAAATTACACAAGACACTAAATCGATACCCATTTAAACCCACAATTTTGCCTAGTAATGGCATAGTAGCATAGCAAAAAGGAACAAGCCATGCTAGAACAATTTGAAAGATGGCTTTGTTGACGGTCATTCTCGAACGATAAAAGAACGGATTAGTGACTGCGATACAGCGATCAATGCTAATAAGAGCAGTGGTAAAAAGTGAAGTACCCATAATCCAAATCAGGAGAAAGCCTTGAAAATTACATAGTCCTTGTGATAATTGATTATATACGTAGCACATATTGGTTACAATAATGCTTGGCAAGACTAACAGCGCACTAATTAAATCCGTCACGGCTAAATTGGCAATAAATAGTGTATCTACATCTTGTTTTAATGATGTCCGACAGACGATGGTTAAGCAGAAAGTGTTACCTAAACCAGACACGATCATAATGATCACAGCTCCTGGAATAAAGTAATATGTAAAAGCATTAGATGGTTGCCATTGATCCAATGTAGTAGCTTCCGTACTGACATTGGTAGTAGTGAGATCAATCATGATGGAGTTGGAATAAAATGATTCCAGATGAATACCACCCTAGGTAAAGACTACTGAGTCTTACGGTATTTTGACAATACTTGGCAAGGACCAAAAAAATAGTTATGATCGCGCTGCATAACCAGCGCATAAGGAGCAGTAAAGTAATATTTTCTCCGTTATTGTTCTATTCAGTTTACTCTTTTAGTAGTGTTGCCGACTAGAAAGCAAAAAGAAGAAATTAAACTACTGCTATCATTAGAAATCTCAATGTTATCTGTACTAAACTAACCAACAACATAAATATATAAATATATATATTATATGATAGATATAACTGCTACATTCATAGGTAACAACGTGAAAAATTCAAATTCTTCTCCAACTAGAAATCTCGATAGCATCTGCACTAATTCAAGCAATACGATGTAAAAAAAGTGCAAATAGCGCTAAAAATTTAAGAGTTATTACCACAACGAAATTAAAGATAAAAAATAGGAAAAGTGCATACTTAGTTATGGCTCCTACTTTGCAAATACTGTAAATGACAAGAAGAAATTTCGATATGATCTGTACTCATCTCAGCAATTACATTAAAAAAAAAATGGATCGGATAACGATGGCTGTATTACAAAAGTTTCGCACCAAGAAAGCCGGAATTATTGTTGAATCTCGACAAAGTAATTTAAGACTAGAAGAAGATTTCACACTATTGCGTTGAAGTGCAAATCGAACACTGTTTATATGGCAAAATTTTCAAAATTTAACGTTAGAAAAGTATTACCAATACAACATAGAGATCGCTTTTATTTGTATTATCGCCAAGGTATGATTATTACCATGATATCATTGGACTTGGAGACCTGTGATGGGGATACTACTAATTTTGTTTTACAGCGGTAGTTATAGTCTTACGATGAAAAAGCAATTTATAGATGGAGTTACTGTCTTATACTGAGAGTTTGTTTGACTTTATTTACAGATTGATATTATTCAATTTCCAAATAAGCACCTGTACCATGTCAACAAGAAAATTTTTTTACTCGTAATTGCTACTCAAAGAATATATTGCTACAATACAAAGCATAGTTGCTTTAAAAGAGTTTAAGTAGCGTATGAGTTAAGGTACGCTAAATGCAAGTAAAGGAATAGATCGTATCGAATATCGATGTCAGCAAAGCTTGCAATTTACTAATTTTGATGTTATGGGATGTTAATATTAATTAATCCTAAATAAAAGTGGATACTACTATGGCTTATTTTAACGCAACTGGAAAATGACATTTCCAAAATCCTAAATGAAAGACTGTCTTGCTGTATGTGTATCTTATGGAATTTGAATTGCTGCTCATGTAGGACAAATCAATGAGTCTTCCATTAGATTAGAATTCCGTATAAACTTACTGAATAAATGTATTATTCTATCCCTTCTATAGTAAAGAGTAGCACCCTTGCTTTTCATTTACCCTAGTCGGAAACCTTATGCACAATTTGCTCACTGTGAACGACATTCTTTGGGCAACGAATATCGGTTTTACTTTGGATCAGCGAATTGATGGAGATAATACTGTATATCAGTATTATCGGAACAGAAATATCGAATTACTTTCGGTGTTGAATGTCAGATACCAATTTTAATCATGATTTAATATCACATAATATCCCACTCGATGTTGTCTACGTGAGCGTGAAAACATAAACAAGACTTAATATATTGCCGGCACAAATTCGTAGATATTCAATACTGGTATTGTTCATATTCTTATAAATAACAAACATTTATTACTATTGAGTGATGTATATATATTATAAATGAATGAGGATGCTAACCCAATCGATTTCGATGGAACGAAAATCGGGCTTTAGAATCGTATTAATTATGTCGGAAATGGAGAGGTACCGGTATAGAAAGGTCAACTACGGTGGAATAAATCGGTCAAGCCCTTGTATATTGTATTGTATCAATTTGCATGATAGAACAAGCTTAAAAACTAGCTATAAACACTTGAAAACTGTTGGACGTGATGGTAAATAGGCTATTTAAAATAGCCATTTCATATCATACAAAAAAAATTGTAAAGGTAAAGAGTCAACATTATAAATGGTTAATAAATTAAATAAGTCAAGTTGATTGTATCCAAAATGTATTATTTCAAATTAGACGTTCTCTTCACGATACTATAAGGAAACAAGAATCAATAATTAATTAAAGAACATTACAATGGCCAGACTAAATTTATCTTCGTAGTTCTTTTAGTGAATTGAAAGAAGATATAAAACCATCAACTATTCCCTACGGTGATCGCTACGGTACCATTTAGGTGTACGAAAATGATAGTGTTATATTTTATTAAACAGATCATTAAGAGAAGAAAAATACAGCTACATAATGCAACCTCTATCGTTTGGGGTGAAATTAAGCTGTTTATTATTTGTGTTGGTTTTGCTTACTATTTGACCTAGATGAATATCTAGTACTGCCAGTTCAAGATGGATTGCCTTCTTTTTATAGATTGAGTTGTCTATAATACACTGGTATGGTTATTTTAATTTTAGAGAAAGAGCTAAGATTCTAAATGCTATCCTGATGTTGAGTATTCGATTGGTAAAACTATCATGCCTATAAAAGAAAAGCATGTAAATGAATGCTATCGACTTTATCTTTTTAAGGAAAATCGATTGCAATATTTGAATTTTATGTTGCTCAGTGAGAAAATGCGATATTGCTATTAATTATTTTTAATAAAGTCAGTAAATTGCAATAGTCAAGCTCCTGTTGCCATGCGGATATTTTAAAAGTCTTAATTAAATCAACATCATTTTATAACATAGAATAGATTATTTCTTGGCTGTTGGCTCTAGATTTGTTGCTATGATCTACTAACTGATTTCATTAATGCAATTCTAATAAATTAGATTACAATAGAGTTTACGGCTGATCTAGACGACAAATTAATAAAGTGTAACTTCAGCCATATTATTAAGTAATACAGGATCTGATAATGACGGCAATGATTCTTTCAATAAATTATTCCTGAGCGAACAACATAGTAAATGCCTTACAAGTTTATAGGATGAAGAAATAAATTTATTAGGCAATTATTCTACTAAATCTAGAGGTACGATCTTTTTACTGTTTTGGTAGTAAAATAAAGATACTCTACCGTTACAAATTCGAAACTTAGCTGCTAAATAAAAATGAAAAAAGGAATTTTCTTAAATTGGTATGCTAGTGCTAATTAATTCGAGCAATTGTTGCACTGGTAAGGGAATAGTTAGATTTTACAATAATGATTATATTGTCTTTAAACTGGTGTATGCTAACAAATTAAAGAGCCTAAAAAGAGATTCTCAAATATTATGGAATAGTCTAAAAGTTGAAAATGGAATCAATTTTACCTGGAAGATACTTTTGATTCAGTAACTTGCGAACCCAAAGGCTAGCTTGAGAGGAATTACTGACGCGTTCTGCTAAGCTAAATAGATAAATGGTTATCGCTTCAGTTGATAGGCAGATTATGATAAACTAGGCAATGATAAACAGTAGTTGAATAAATAGAATTAAAGATTGCGATTAATTCAGAATTTAAATAATATCTTGGTATGATGGTAAGAATACTCACAACGGATCAAAGCTCATAAGTGACGAATTAAATATTAGTGATCAATTTATATCTGATTCTGGCGATAATTTATTTGGTTACATTAAGTACAGCTTGTCTAACCTATGCTAAATATAGTGTGATCGGATCATCGGGATTATAATTATCGAAAGATCATCAATGCACAAAATGGGGTTATTATCAATTTATGTTGACAATACAAGGATTAATAATCCAATTAAACATTTGTTATTCATAGCGGAGGTTAATGGATTACATCTGCTATCACGTATTATTTCAAATGGAAAGAAGCAAATAGCTATTCGCCGATACTTTGCTTGAGCTACAATAGCAACTGGTGAAATTATTTCTATGCAATACAATAGATACTTAACAGTCCATTTTAGTTGATCAATAAATATTAGCTATATGATATTAATAATTATTCTTTTTGACCAATAACTCTTAATTGAATATCTCTACATTAAACATCCTCTAAAAATTGCTTGTGCATGAATAAGCACGATAGAATTTTTAACCATTTTAATTCAACTAGGCCAACTCCATATTGAAATAATTACAGGTTAGTATTATCATTTATCAATATGGCAAGGTACCGGTATTATTACTGTTAAAATTTTGCAGATATAACAGGCATATACTCTAACAAGTAAATACATAGGGTAAAAACTTATCAGTAGTCATTTAAGGTCTTGATCTTTGTACAATTTTCTTCACTTATAGTTAAGACAAATGATCGATGATCATCTAAGTGAAGGCCTATAAAAGTATTGAGTGAGCGACCATCTATCTGTCACTTATATTGAATTTGAAAACTTGGGGTAGAAAAATTAAAAGGCAATACTTAACCATTGAAGTGAATAAATATGTTACCTGGCCGGCAAGCAGTCATTCGATGTCACTTTCTACTAGTTTAGCGGCGCATTTGTTTTAAATTTCTTATCTGCTAAAAATGCGCAAGAATAATATAGCCCAAAGATGATCAAGTTGCTTATAAATAATGCTATATTCTACTTTAACCCTCAATAATTACTAAAGACCTGTAAGCATGCCCTTAATCAGCCAATTATTCGTGTTACCATATAATAAAGTCAATTTTTCGTTTATTGTTTTATTTCTTTGATGCACGTGAAATTTTATTTAGTTGATTTGCCGTCTAAATTTATCCCGGGCGAGGCGCTTTTCAATGGCGATTACCATTGCTACATTGTTATTAATTTACGGAACAAAAATACTGACCAAACCCTGACTCAGTTATGCAATTATTACTAAACCCATGAACTGAATAGAATGTTTAGGATTAATATTACCTGAGCAAATAATTTATTAATTTTAATGACCATTTCATGAATAATTTTTTCGTTATAATTTCAGTTAAAATTCTATACACTAAATAATTTTAAGAGCTTTTATAAAGTTTGATTGTTTTAATGAGTACCTATAGGTTGAATTTAATACGATTATCCCTTTTATTAGAGATCTATAGCATTAGCACATTGCAATTCATTATAAACATGTTTAAACACCTATTTGGCGACAATCGCTTCAACACAGAATGAGACGTTTATCCGACATCATAACTACAGTAACCTACAAGTACCAATATATCAATTAGTCTTAAATTACAAAGTTAGTTTCGACTTCCTATGGTAAGATAGTAGTTCTCCTATTTTAGAACTGATCTTATTTTACTAAATTTTGGCACATGATATTGTTGATTTTTACTTTAAATTATTTAGTGCCGAGATATGAATAGTGCTGTAATTGTCGTCGGTCTCATTATCATCAGTTCTCAATGAGGTGTGACGCCAAGATGTAATTACTGCCGAGAAAATTCTCTTATATAACATTGCAACATACTACCAGTCTATCTAGTAACTAAATTATCATTCTGTATATCTTCGTAGTCTATCAATTGTGCTGTAATTTACGCCGGAACCACCGTTGTTAAAACTGTAGGTAGACCTAATTAAGAGGGTGTCGGCAAATTTAGACATACAGGCAATTACCGTGTTATCCGATAGACTTGACTGTCGTGTTTACTTCTAAATACGGTATAGTCTATTTTCAGTAAAAGTATTAGTTTTCACTAGACTGTAGCATAACTCTAAGACTGTAACATAACTCTAAATATGTATGATCTATATTTAACAATTTATTCTGTGGAAATATCTTGTACTCTAGCTAAATTCTACCGTAGCACTAGCTTAACATACAAGTAACTTATTTTCATGAATCATTCGCGCCTATAAATAATTTTCCTCCTGCTGTGCTCCTAACTTTATAAAAGCTATCTTCTTTCGTCTATCTCGTTAGTTAGTTCTGGTAGTTACATGGTAAGCTTGCATGCTTTGCCTATTCTACACTACTATAGTTATTCGACTAGTCACGTCGTTACTTACACGATAATCTTAGACGATTATTCTCTTATACTAGCTCAATAAAGATTACTCTTCCGTGAACTATTTTATTGCACTTTATTGCGACTGATGCTGAACTCTCAACCTCCCGAAACATCTGTAAGACAGTGTAATATTGTATTCTCAGTTGATGATATATTTAGTAATGTCTACCGTAGGTGTTGTATTCAACATGTGATAGATATTCTAGTTAGAAGCTTAAGTATTAAATATAGCTAGCTTAGTAGCTGTAATCCTTTTGAAGAGGAGCGCTACAGTGCTCACACTAGAGCTTCACATGAAAGGTGTAAACTAGCCTGTATTTGAGATGCTAATACTGAAGTGTGTAGTAAGTAAGGCGGAAAGGTATATAAGCGAGTAGTTTAGTAAAGTAAGATAGTTCTTTCTCGTTAGAGGTCCTCAGCTAATCGATTACGTTGTATCTTCGTAAAGGAGGTTTTGTTTAATAAATCTTAATTTTCTAAAGTTTTGAAGATTTTTGATCTATCAACCTCACAACATCACATAAGCGGCCAAAGATGTCAACCATGGTGGCTATTTTGCCAGAATAATATTAATCTAATAGTGTTCTCTTTAGCAATATATAGTGTGGGAATCTATTACCTAAACCGCTTCTATCGGTCTAATCGAAGACGACGTAGATAAACTTATAGATAAGCTGCAAATCAGAGCTTGCTACTCGTAATTACTGGTTTCTGAATGAATTTTATGTCATCTTTATATTAAAATAAGAGTGTGAGGTTGATTTCAAGAATCTATAAGATTTATTGAACAAAACCTCGTTTACAAAGATACAACGTAATCGATCAGCTGAGGACCTCTAACGAGAAAGAACTATTTTACTGTTCTAAACTACTCGCTTATACACATTTCTGCGTTAACAATCTTAGCACCTTACTTACTACACACTTCAGTATTAGCATCTCCAATACAGGATAGTTTACACCTTTCATGTGAAGCTCTAGTGTGAGCACTGTAGCACTCCTCTTCATAAGGATACAGTTACTAAGCTAGCTATATTTAATAATAAGCCTCTAACAGAATATCTATCGCACGTTGAATACAATAACTACAGTATTACTAAATATACCATCAACTTAGAATACAGTATTACACTGTCTTACAAAGAGTTAAAGATCATTCCATGATCATGAAACAAAATCATCAGTGATTGTAGATTAAAGATAAAGAAGTTGGCATTCACTTTTAATGCTTTTTTTTCCCCCTCTATTCACATAGCTATATATAGCGCTATGCTGTAATTAACAGTAGGTAAAATCTAGCAGATGAAGTTAACTTTATTACAGCAATGCTTCTCAGTACTAGTATTGAATACTAGTTGATAAACTTCGATATGGTGATCCATGACAGGGTCAATTATTGGAAGTTCAGCGATGACTAGGTACTGTAGACTCGCGATGTAGATATTATGTAAGTTTCCTTCTCGACAGATATGCATATAAAGTGGTGTTGGACTGCTCTTTATGTTAGCAACCACATAGCAAATGATTGTGTTGGTATTTAGCTGGTGCTTGTTTAAATGAAATATTGTACATTCCTCGATTGGATTTTCAATGCTTACGAACTAGAAAATCCGATTTGGATAACGTCCTCTTCAAACAGAGCTTTAGTGGATCTAATATCACTCTTTTCATTCCATTTTATAGCTCTAACATCGATTATTACACTAATTTCATACAGTTTACTCGCCCTTAGTACCAATTTAAAAACTGCAATGCATCTTAATCTTAGGAAATTTTCATAATATCTTTGGTAAAGTAATGTATTAGCTAACTCTAAGTTCTAACCTTGACAAAAGTTAATTTCTATCTCCAAATCGACACATTAGTGCGAATATCATGGATTAACTGATAATTTCATACTGGGCACAACGTACATTAGATAAAAATTAGCAAATAAGACGGTTAAGCATGCTATCATTATCTCTACGATATTATTGCCATGGTATATTAGAAATTATACGGTATAGGGCATTCTAGTTTATTGCGATACGTCGCTTTCAGTAATGTATGCAGATATATGATATTATCAAAGATCAAGATTCATTTCAATTTAATTATTTTATTTACATAACTTTCATGATGATTAATTATATACGATAACGATTACTATGATAGATTGCAACGAATTAGGTAACCATTCCCATATTCAATGGCATCGGTATGGCTAATGGGTCGAACATTACTTACTTTTACTTGGCTAATTTAAATTATTTGATTTGTAATGAAAACAGCTAAAGCAATATTGTATGCCGTACGACTACTTACGTCAAATAATGTTTATTACCCGCTCGAAGGATTCGGTTAGTACTGATATACGTGTTTGCATTCCGGATATTTTTGTTTATCTTATAGTAATATGCATATTATCTTCTATGTATTAGTATCCTTAAAAGTCAACCCGAAACCCGGTTTGAGCCCGACTTGAGGGCGGGATTCGGATTAAGAATTTGTGTGATGATACCGTGTTTGTATAGCGATTGCACTTATTTCGGGTTAGAAAATCAACAATTTAATCGGGTTTTATCGGATTCGGGTTGCGTTTTCACTCCATTGAAAGACTCTACTATGTATCATTGAGAACAGAGTTTTCGGTTCGAACAGTTGGTTTTAAAGAGATTATCATTAATTATTATGAGACAGTCTGTTCTTTTTCTTAATTTTCCAGCTACATACAATTCATGAATCCATACATTACTAAAGTTATGGTATTGCTTTAAAATTTCAGAGTACAATAATATCATTTTACGCGGATTATCATAAAAACGATGGTGTGCTTGTTGTAAATTAGCAGTCTGAGCGTAAAAATTTAAATTAGTTCTTGAAAATAGTTTATGTACAACTTTAACTTTCCCTAATAAAATGGGTTATAAGACGTAAGTCTTTCTGGTAAATTGAAAGATTTTGGTAGCAATGTCGCTGCATTGCAATTTCGTATCGTAAATTTCGGAAGAACGTTTCGCTGTCGATATGACAGGTTGTACGTTATTTGACCGCCCTTACTCAAACGGATTAGCCTGTTTACTTATATAGTATAAATATTATCAAAATCATTAGCGTATATTATTTCCTTGCACTATCGTGGCCGATAGTCGTACTTGTCGCCATTGGTACGTAAACAATTGGCGTGCCTTGCCATGAATTTACGCAATAGACCTCCTAGTAGCCACCGGCAACATCATCGCCTATTTTATTTATAATGCAGTGGGTGGTGGGGCTGTCGATTTTATTTTTTGATTTGATATTTATTTAGATTATAATTTTGTCCCGTGTGGATTATTATAGAATCTTTAATAATAAACAAATGGACGCCTCACGGGCTGCTGTAGTAGATCATAATTGATCGAGTATTTTCGGAATAATTTTCTTTAAGTTCTTTTGCATGAACGATCACATAAATTTGCATCATGTTTTGTATGTCTCAGTAAGAATTACAATTATTTATTCGTACATTTGTTGGTAAATACGGAACTCCTTAAACTATGTGTTTAATTTTTTGCCTATGCCAACACCCATAATAAAGTATTTGATGATGGGCTGTCCGTTGCATCATTATGTAAACGTGGCTAGAAATGAATAGAATCAAAGTTATAATTTAAACAGTTCAATGATGTAATAATTGGTAATGGAAGTTCAATCTATAGAGAAATTGAACTCTATCTAAGCCTACGGAATTTCCGATACTTTAGCAATACCTTGATATCAAAAATGAACTACCTACTGTACAGCTTATTACAATTTAGCAGATCTATTAACGCCATATAAAAGTGGAGGATGATTTATAGCCTGCCTTACTGCCAATAGCTCATGCTATTGGCAGTGTATTCCGACCAAAGTCACCGAACAAGTACTACTATTAGATTACAGCAGGTGGTATAGGTGCTTCATTATCCTTGCGTTAATGTTAATCGTAGGGTTTCTACTACACACTATCTTTTTAGACGGGTTTTCATTTCTATCCTGATGATATCGGTAGAAACGGTTTGGCTACACCAGGCAATAGCAAATTAAAAATTAAAACTTGAGTTAGATTAAAGCTACATCAGTAGCTATTATGAAGAGCTGTTGCATGGAATTGCCTATTTTATTTCTAACTGGAATGATCAGCAGTTAAATATCTTTGGTGTTGTATTATCCGTAGAAATGACACAGTGCAATCAAAAAGGATGTCATTTAAATGTTGCAATGATTAGGTTTACATATTGTTACAGATTTATACTATACTACAGTCTTATATTCAATCTTTTGCTCAAATGCTGATATTTGCGCTGTTTAAAATACTCAGTAGCCATATTGAGAATATAAACAAGGATGCTTCCATTTATGGTCCTCTGAGATTATATGGTCATCTTTTGATTGTAGGAATTATTTTTACTCCTGTTAAATAGATGATTACGGTACTCTATTACCTAGTTGATGAAATTGTAATGTTCAGGCAGAAATAATTTATTTACTAGATCTAATTTTATAATGTAACAGAGCGCCAAACGTGCTCCACTGCAAGTACAAAAGTCGGTACCGTAGTTTAGATATGCCTTAAAATGGTTATCAATGATCAATTTCAACAGGTGCAAACATGAACACGTTCTATGTGCCTCGTTCTACTATTGCCACTAGGTAGGAAAGAGGGCATTAATAATGATTGAATGGGTAATTTTTTTGGTGGTAAGATCAACAATCTGTTCGTGAAGTTTAGTGGAATATTGATATTTTATTCAAGAGACAGTTGTGTGAACAATTTCCGATACTTTGGTAAACAACAGGCGGAGTAGCTGATGTAGCAAAATGGAATCTAAACTCGTTAATCTGAAATTGGTATAGTGCGGTGCTTGTTGTAGCTGATTAATATTCTGAGTCTTAAAGCACCGAATGGACGGCCTTCTAATTTTTAGATTGTTTTCGTATTGAAGCTTTGCCTGGATTCGTTATAATCGTTTCAAACGACTTAACTTGAGTTGATATACATGCACTTGCCCATGACAATATTGAATTAGCTACGCATGTATACGTAAATAAGAAATGATCACCGTATGAATGAAGAGGTTAAATATT
This sequence comes from Trichoplax adhaerens, assembly GCF_000150275.1. NCBI lineage: Eukaryota > Metazoa > Placozoa > Uniplacotomia > Trichoplacea > Trichoplacidae > Trichoplax > Trichoplax adhaerens. Next base: position 582,858 of record NW_002060967.1, read on the forward strand.
GAAAATTCCAGTACTGTTTAGTATAGTATTGGAAATTAATTTCCTTGACAGTTGGTATTGAACCCGTTAAAACGAGCTAAGAGGAGAGTGTAATATCGTGGAGAATTTCCAGATCAGATGTGTCAAAATTGGAATCTCAATGACACAAAAAATCAACTCTATTCATCGTAGGAAAGAAACAGGGCAACGGTTGTCAGTCTCTCCATTGCTTATACTGCAGGGGTCCGCTGGTTATCCTGGCTCTTTTTTATAATTAGAATTTAGAATTTTGTGTTTACTGTTAGTCATTCCTGTTGAAAGCCTTCCCATTTCCTAAATAAATATCCCGCCTTAAACCCGAACGATTTGTTCTTGTAGTATTTTATAGTTAGCAGTCAACCAATCTAAAGGCTGAGCGACAGTAGAAATTACAATACAGTATATGGCTCGAACATGTACAATGTGATTCGTTTTCTTTAATATGATTGAATAGTAAACATTATAAGTAAAGCGCTTCAAAAAGACCAATCGTCATGAATCGTTCTATCCAGATACATATTAAAACCAAGCATTTGCGATGAATTTTGTACAAATTGATGCAAAAATTTTAATATCGAATGTATCATGCCGAAAGTAGATCCCTTGCTAATAGTGTTCTGCATCGTACTGAGAAATCACTCAAATGAATGGACTTTTCCATTTTTAATAAAATTGTTTTGTCCGGGATCAAGCATCCATTTCATGCCCGTAGTAGATCCCTTGCTAATGGCGTTCTACATCGCACTGAGAAGTCACTCAAATGAATGGACTTCTCTATTCTTAATAAGATTGTTTTGTCCAGGGATCAAGCATCCATTTCATGCTGAAAGTAGATCCCTTGCTAATAGTGTTCTACATTGTACTGAGAAGTCACTCAAACGAATGGACTTCTCTATTCTTAATAAGATTGTTTTATCAAGGGATCAAGCATCCATTTCATGCTGAAAGTAGATCCTTGCTAGCAGTATTCTGCATCGTAGTGAGAAGTCGCTCTTGGGAACTAGCTTTGATCGTTGTACGATCAAATTGGAGTTTTAGCGGATTTTAGGGGTACTTCAGAGTACTTGGCAGAGCTCTACTTGCTAGGCGATGAAAACTCAGTATGGAAACGATCTTGAGGTTAAGGCATGAACTGCTGTATTCCAAATGGGATTGAATTGTCCATGGATCGAGCATCCATTTGATGATGAAAGTCGATTGAACTCTGACTTACAGTATCGAAAATCATAATATCTCCTTCATCGATCTACGGTGGAAGCTTGACTAATGCAGATACGAGCGCGTTTGATGGGAAGAGGTAGAGACTATTTGAAGAAACCTTAGGAGCAACGGCTTCAATTCGTTGTCCAGGGAACCCTCTATAGGTAGTTAGAATAGAGTTTACTAGACGTTTTACTATAAAGGCTATAGGGATTAGGGGTTGCATAGATACTTTTTAGATAGCTATCCGTCTTAACATCCAATGCCGCTTCCCGTAGGTATCATTCGACATTGGACTAGCACAGGCTGTCGTACACTATCACATCGACGATAAAACAAGTACAAGAGTACGTCATGTGTTTTGTTGATTTTCTTCCAGCTAAATGTTGTTGAGTCACCATTCGTCCTGGATTATGTACAGAAGGGCGTTCCACAGCATTTGCTGGTGACCATATACACATGGCTAACCATGGTGGAACGCCCTAATGGACAGTATATGAGAGCACACCACCACAGGAAAGACCGTAAGAAAACACACAACCTGTCGTTCAAGAACATCGAACACGGAACTGCCTTGAAACATTTTTGATCGCTTTTGCAAATGGTTCAAGTCAGCGTAGCCTCTGCTCTCCCTTCGTAGATATTCGATAAGAAGTAAAGAGAAAGCATACTGTACGACGTTATGGTATAGACTAGAGAAAATGACTGGCAGTTGGGTAAACATTATTTTGCCGTCCTTTTCTTGGCCAAAATCAGCATTAGGTCTGCCGATAACAAGTTTATTTATTTTTTTTTCTACTGATTAAATAAAAAAATAAACTTTTATTCACCGACCGTGACATGTTGATAAGTTAGCGGTAGGGTTACCAATCAAGAATGCAAAGTAGCAAGGTCCAGTAGTTGTTATTCTCTTACTGAATTTAAATTTTCATGCAATTGGCATTTTTCACTCATTCTTGTTCGATGACCATCTGAGTGCAAGATGCGTTGGTCAACTTACCTTCAGATCTTTTGTGTCGCTTTAGGTAAGACGTTATTGTTCAAGTAGGAGAAAAAATAGAATTCCTGATGAAAAGTGGATATAGTCTTTTCCTGTAATTGTTAATGTCAATCTCGATCTTGCGATAGTCAATGGCCATCACTACAAATTGTCATCAAAATGAATTTTAGGAAAACTTGCCTAGTTTCGATTAGTGACTTTGGAAGTTACGATTAGAAATAAAATGTTTCATGAAATGACAGTTATTGTAATACGAGTACAATTGAAATACCAAATGTTTTACTGGTTATAACTTTGGATTCTATTTCAATACTTTATTAGTATTTGTGGTCGGCGCTCAAGGAGATGCTGCCAAGCCAGAGTGCAGTCAAAATCAGGTAATTTTTGCTAATGTTGACCTAATTAAGTTACTATGAATTGTTATACAGTAGTTTATTTTCTAATGTCGACATTGTGCAGGATATGTCCGGCAATTTCGTTTTTTTTCTGAATACGTTTCAAGTATACTGTGTATTTTATGCCTTGGCAGAGCACATGCATTCCTATAAGAATTCGTTAATTTTGATGTACTGTATGGCTACTAGACAATCATTCAATTTTTAGTCTGGACAAATTCGATGTTCGCATTTGATATAGGAATTATTTCACCAATTTATATCGCACACGTGATAGGTATTTATGTGCATCGAAGCCAACTGGTTTTTAAGCCTCTCAAAGGCTTATGGATAGCAAGCTACCTTAACGTATCGTAGATTGATCTGCTAATACTTGATGCACAAATAATTGATGCTCTCTGTTGCAAATTTCCGTAAACTATTGATCTGCCATATACTAATCCAAACATACTTAACTGCTCATTTGTCCTAAAATAGTTTAATTTTGACATTTAATTCTTGTGTTATTGAATGTATTTTAGCCACAAGGTACCGATGACAGATTGAAAACTTTGCGTAGTCATCTAGCGCAAGACAGTAATAACATTCATGCATACATCATTCCTGCTGGTGATGCCCATCAGGTACGTTCATAAGATATACGAGTATATCTCCATCAAGGAAACTATCTGCGCCAAATAAACATGCTTAAAAAGCTCAAAGTACTTCGATAGATTCTATTTACATCAGGCCTAATAGTCAACTGTAATCATAGTCACCAGTAAAAGTGAGATTTTGCAAGAATACATCATCCATAATTGTCAATGACAGCCTACTGAATACTTGAAATCGATTGATCATATTGAATAACCCATCATCCTTTATATAGAGCGAATACATAGCTCCTTATTCCATGAGAAGGAAATTTATCTCTGGTTTTACTGGCTCGGCAGGTAAATTCTCCGCCAGTTTTTAGACTGTATGTCGATCCCTATAAGTGTGGTATAACAGCAAAATAAATATGTATATAGTGCAATGTGACAGTGATAATTGTGTTATTATTATATATACAATATAAAAGAAAACTAAAAATGGAAAAAAACACACAGGCTGTAGAACCTTAATTTGATTATGCATTCTATCGCCATGATAAGGTACGGCCATTGTTACCAGAACTAAAGCCGCTCTATGGACAGATGGACGCTATTTCCTTCAGGGAGCGGATGAATTAGATTGTAATTGGATTTTAATGAAAGCTGGTATGATTATAATTTTACTTTTTAAATCTCAATTTATCGTTTAGCTAGTGAGCTTTTTACCAATTATTTATGCAAAAGGTTTCAGTGCAGCAAGTTCTTGCATTGAAGATATGAATAGAATAACAAATAAATGCAGAGGTGTCTTTATTAAATGAACTATTGCTTATTATCTTTCATTCATAATTAAGGCTTACCGACTACCCCCAGTCAGACTACCTGGTTAAATCAGGTATTAAAATATCTTTAATTATTGTTTGACTACTATCTAATTCAGTAAATATTGCATAATAGAGAACTATAGCTTGATATGCGGTTCAGAATACTTAAAGTGGATTGATGTAAATTGTTTTGTATGACAGTAGCTTTGGCAAATAATAATTGAATATTCAAATTTACGATCATAAGTTAATACAATTTCAGAACATTTAGTCATTTAATAATTTATTTAAAATATTTGCGGCTAGTATTGTACTTTATGCAGTTGCCTAACTAGTTATATAGAAAGTATACTCTATTTTAGAAGGATTAATTTTAATTATCTCTCTTTTCAGGAATTGCCAGCCGGTGCTAATGTAGGAGCTGATCCTTTCCTATTATCTATCAGTAAGTGTCCTGTTTTTAAGTCTACTCTTCAGGCTCAATCGATATAGGCAGTATAATACTGTACTTGAATCATTTTGAAGTTTGCGATAGTATAGTTATCATTATTTGATGCAGATATTGCTTAACAATAGTGTACCTTACTGAAGTTGTAACAGATGTTATTTCTTGGCTTTGTATGCTCCCGCAATTAAAAACTAAGCTATGAATTCTTTATGTTATGATTATGATAGATTCATGGTCATCATATGAAAAGGTGAAACTACATTGAAACTTTACGATCGTTTTCTTCGGCTATATATAATCAGATTCAAGTTCTGCTGTCCTTATCCAATATTTTTTACTTTAATTCCGATCTGTAGGCCTTGGCTACTGCAGGACATAAAATGATCCCAATAAGTGAAAATTTGGTTGACAAAGTGTGGCTTGATAAACCAAGCAGGCCTGATGCAGCCTTAATTGCTATGGAAAATTTTTACACCGGTATAGTGACAAATTATTTTCTTTGCAATAACTTTCATCATCTTCTTCTGTATACGTAATGATATAGCTATCATTAATATCCTCTGTTCATTACCTACAATAAACTTAATCAATGTGTATTGATGTTGATTATATTTGTGGTATTAACTAAATTTTAGGCAGATCGTGGAAATCAAAAATCGATGAATTGCGTGGTCAATTACGAGCTAAAGGAACATTTGCAATTATAGTACCAGCATTGGATAATGTTGCTTGTAAGATAAATTTATAATTTATGCCTTTTTTGATTAAGTCGATTGCCTATGATTAGACAATTGCGAGTGCAATTCATATGTAATCGTCAACATAATGTAGTGGCGGTGCACATACTTATTGCTAGTGCGTACAGTAACAGTAGCAAGCATATTAAGGCTATACACATACGAACAGTAATTATACAGAATGAGTAATGTTCAATGATGTCCTCGTCTTTTCTGAAATAAGTATTTAAAACCTGGGTTTTATGGTATCGTTGAGGATTGTTATCATTGATTGTTTATATTATTATACTATGCAATTACTATAAAACTACTATTGTCCTATTTTATCTGTAACTACGTAGAAAGATCTAATTATAATTACTGGTATTCCAAGTATAATACTTGACTGCTACATTCGATAATAAATTAATTTCACTTAACGGAGTTATCAAATTTTTAATTTAGGGCTATTAAATCTTCGTGGTGATGATGTTCCATATAATCCTGTCTTTTTCTCTTACGTTATTGTAACGCTCGACACCATTGAGTAAGCTAATAGAATGTCAGTTAAATGAGACTGATTTGTTTGAGTTACGAAAGTCCATACGCACTTTATGACCACTGCACCCGAACGTAATCATTGAAATACCACTATCGATATATCCTAATAGATTATACATAGATGAATCAAAGGTCAAACCAGCTAACATTAGAACACATTTGGAATTGGATAATTGTGCTAATCCACATTGTATCACAGTCAAGCCGTACAATCAAATTTTGACTGGCATTAAGGCTATTAGTGATGGAAATCCGACTGGCAAGATCTGGTTAAGTCCCAGAACTTCAAGTTTCGCTATTTATAATCAAGTAAAACCTGTAAGTTTATCTCATAGAGTAGTAAATATCAACGCATATCATTACATTTGTTTTGTAATCTTTAAGTGAGATCGAAGCTGTGTAAAAGTTATTGAAGACTATACGAATTGCTAACAATATTCGTCCTACGTATTTACGTCTTTATAGGAACAACGCTACTTGGAACCATCTCCAATTTCGTTAACAAAAGCTATGAAGAATGACGTTGAAAGACAACGTATGAGGGAAACTTACGTAAGTATAGATACATTAGATACCACTACGTATGTAATAATTAAACTAATTGCATGATGTAGGTTTACATTATCTACTTTTGTATTAACTGGTAATGTATTATCATGCTACTTCAAAACCATGATTTCATAGATCCAAGAATCTGCTCTCTATTGTCAATTTATGGCTTGGCTTAGCAAAGAGGTGTGTTAGTTAAATTCTATTTGTATTATATGAACTTAAAATTTACTTTGTTTTATACACTTTGTTATTACATTTGTGTAATTTAAAATTAATAGAGTTAGAGCACATCATACGATGCAAGCACATAAAAAGGAATTGAAGCTTTGATGGCCAATTGTTAATTTTTCCTTTAAATTTTATAGATCAAATCGAGACCCGCTAATTTAACAGAAATGTCTGCTGATAAGTACATGGAAAATATGCGATGGTAAGACAGTAATTATTGGTTATCTTTTACTACATATGAGTATTTGATTAATATCATCAACGAGTAAATTAATTTACATCCATATTCAGGAACGCCTTCAAAGACTTTAAGGGATTGAGTTTTGCCACGATTTCTGCTGTCGGCCCTAATGGTGCTATCATCCACTACAAGTAAGTAATGTACATTGAATGGAAGTTAATGTCAGTATTTACTTGACATATTTAGATAATTTGTGATTCAATATTTAAGTCGTGGTGGTATTTAAAGTTGAAAAATTTAACCGTAATTATAATTTACATTTGTTTTTGAATGCTTGAATCACAGTTTATGCAATCCAAGTTTATATCGATGGAATTTTTTCAACTTGATGGCTAATGTTATTTTACAATAAATGAGCTAATTAATTATTGTCTATCATTATTCTTAAAAATACTTGTGTATCTTCTTCTTACTAGGGCATCTAAAAAATCCGATACAAAATTAGACCCTGATCAGATCTACTTATTAGATGCTGGTGGCCAATACCTGTTAGTAATAACAGCTAGCTATATAGTAGTCATTTTTGAAATATTGATTTAAAAATTAGAATGTGATGTCTTTATCTGCAGTGGAATGATGCTATATTTAAAACTTGTATTTGACAATCAGTCTAATATTATATATTTTCAATCCCTAGCGGTGGTACTACTGACACCACAAGAACTTGGAAATTTACGCCTGGAACAGCATACGAAAGGGTAAGCATCTATTATGACGATCTTTTTATCGTTAACGATTCTAGAGATCGAATCAAGTAGATAACTATTTATCACGTGAAAGTAGAATAATTCTTTTTTGTGGCCTGGGATTTAGGAATGCTTTACTCGAGTTTTAATGGGCCAAATCGATTTAGCTCGAGCAGTTTGGCCAGAAGGTACACATGGCCGAGTTATTGATATTTTTGCCCGCCAACCTCTCTACCAAGCAGGCCTGCAATACAGGCACGGTACTGGACATGGTATCGGAATTTTCTTAAACGTTCATGAAGGTTAGTATACCCTTAACTTTAAAATTGTTCATCAATAAACTACCATATAGTGTTATTCTGAAAGTGATACTCATCAGCATCCTAATCTAACGTACATATTTGACAATAAATAAACTGAATACGCCTCGCTCTAGGTCCTGGACGTATTGCACCTGGTGTCCCACGGTATTACGAAAAACCATTATCACCCGGCATGTTCTTTTCAGACGGTAAGGAATCTAAATTTGATTTTCATGTATAGTTCATGCCTGAAGTTTGTCCTCGATTTAATTATTAAGGTGCTGCTCTAGTAATTAAAATTACTCTGTAATGTTTTTTATCAGAACCTGGATATTATGAAGCAGGTAAATTTGGCATCCGATTGGAAACTGTCGTTATGGTTAAAAAAGCAAAGACTCCTGTAAGTTGATATAGTGCTATAATGTACATATGCATGCATGCAATTTAATGTCAGCAATGTTTGTATTAATTAAAAAAATATCGTAAGCGAGTATCAGATCCACTTTAAAAGGCTAGAAAACAATTTATGGGATATAGTCCTATATGCAACGTTATGACTAATTACAGTATATGATAATTTAATTTATCAAAAGATTGTATAAATTTATTTTGGGTGTAAGTGACTGGTATTTTATTTTTTAGTATAATTATGAAGGAATGCAATTCTTGGACTTTGAAGTTATTACTTTTGTAAGTTTGTTAAATACTGGATAGTAGTTGCGTGTAGCGTTAACTGAGATAAAATATCTTGTAAGGTGTTGTTCCTACTTATAATATGCTCAAGTATTAATAAAGCTATAGTTAAAGGTATATTTAGCGTAAAAATTAGAGTTTATGCTTGCTATTTTTTTAGGTTCCAATTGATATCATCAATTTAATAGACCTTAAATTGATGAGCAAAGAACAGGTTAGATTCAACGGTTATTATGTTGGATGATTGGTAACGTTAAAATATGTATAATATGTATTCAATGTTTTTGTGTCTATTAACTTGAAAATATAGAGAGTCTGGTTGAACAAGTACAACTCAGATATTCGCACTAAAGTTGGCCCTTATTTGAAGGAACGTAAATGGGATGAAGGTTACAACTGGATGTTGGAATACACTAAACCTATTCCAATTACCGATGAACAGCCTCCTAACGGCAACAGCGCTTATAGTTCTTCTAATACTGTAGCTATTGCTTTAGTTACTGCCACTTTGATGATGATTGTTAACTATTTCAATCGCCACTAATGCAGGTGTAAATCGAATCAAATCTTAAATGTAGCTTCCTCTACTTTGTGTGATGATTTTATATGTTATCGTTTAATATAATGTTAATTTTTGTTTGTTTGTCATCTTAAGTTCGTATTCCAAATGTGTGTATTAACTGTTAAGAGTCGAATAAAAAGATGATATATTGATCAATGGTAATTTACTTGAAGCGCAATTAATTCGCGTCGGTGGCGACGGTTAATCGCTTATAATTCTATCAAAAGGCGATAGTACAATACTATACTCATTACGGACATTTTCACTGACTGCAATACACCAAATGGGAGTAGCGATAGCGTAATGCTTTTCCACGATATTACGCTAAATTCGTTATGCATTACGTGTATAGTTACTACAGTTACTAAAGTCCATTTTCCAGTATAATTAAGCGAGATTGTATCAATAATTTTATTACATCCTTGATATTATCACTGCCTGTACATTTGTAACTAGAGTTTCAAATTTACATTCATTCTTATCGCAAAACGTTATGATTGTAGTCAAATTGTCAATACGTACTTAATATAATTCGAAAGTTAGAACAGTTTCGATCTTTCAATAGAACAAAAAATTATTTACAATCTTTAGATTAGGCATAAGAATAGAACCAAAGTAATTGCGTCAAATTAGCGTTCGTAGGATATAGTAGCTCATGGATACATCAAATTGTACTGATGGTGCAGCAAATGAAAATGAATTCACAAATACTGTGTGAATGTAACAGTGAATGCGAACTAAAATTACTACGTAGCAAAAATTTCATGACATAGCCAGATGTAAGAATAATGAGTCAATTTACGTAATAGTATATTTCTCTTTATATCAATTAATTACCCAAATGTTCATATAAATTTATGGTAGTAATACTGAATGAATAAATTCATTATAAAATCAAGAGAATTATAAAGCACATGCAACGCTGGGTAAAATTAAATTTTGAGTATATTCGTACATCATACCCAGAGCTTTTCTATAGACCGAGTTCCAACTTGCTGCATAATTTCCGTAGTCAAATCTTTCATTTGTTGATGAATGGCATCTATGGACTGACTGGCATCCAAGGTCTACATTGAGATAGAGTAAAAATTCCAGTTTATGACAATCAAACAAGCAACTAGAGATTGGTCTCTTACGATAAATTTAAAAATTTTTTAATTTTAACGGTATAAATTGATGTCTCGGCTTACACAAAAGTGGTTTACTACAATACTTGTGTCAGAAATTACTTGTATGTTAAAGTATTAAATTTAGACCGTACGGCCTATGTAGTCACGCTTCATAATTGTGCAATGTATCGGCTAAAGGACGCAGGCATAGCATAGAACACAGTTGATGCTAGACTATCGATATTAACCATTTGACTAGGTCAAGGTAGAGAAAGGTATGTGATTTAGCTATCGACTGGAGCGCCAGGAGCACTACTATCGGAAGATTACTAATGCATGATAATTCATCTATACTACAGAAGTTTACATTTGATTAATTAGAGTTTAAGGCATCCATCCATTTCGGCCGATCATTAATTGCAATTACTTGACTACACCAGCCAGAACATAATTATCTATATCAAACTTCCATAGCTTTATTACTACCGAATAATTGATAACCTTCTCCAACGACATCTTAAATATCGAAGTGCTGATCATATAAGTAAAGTGCTTGTAACACATTAGATAGTAATATAGCGGCATAAGCACAAAAGTAGGAACAATCTTTATTATTAATTAGTTACCGTCCAGTTTTTCGTCATTAACTTTTCAAAGTTTTCAACCGCACGTTTTTGAAATTGCGTACTTTCGTATCGTTCTGTCCCATACTGGTCGCGTGAGGTCGCCTGATCAACTGGCAAGGTTAAATAAATGACCAAATCAGGTGCGGGGATTCCAGTATCACTTTGCTTGCACCATTCAATATCAAAACCCTACGATATTATAATTTTACGAAAAGTAATAATCATTTAGTAGTGTAGTTTATAAAATATAATATTCTAAAACTGCTTTTAATATCTTGAAAGCATAGTCCGTAAGTTATGTTTACGACGTTTTCTTACATAAATCAATCAGAAAATGAAATCTATACTTTATACCTATTAAATTGAAGGCCTTGACAATATTGAAAGTAAATGTATCTATTCATGACTAAATATCTGTAACAGGGAATTCTTTTCTACCACATTATTTGAAGGAATATCGATCATGCATTCTTTCTTGAAAATTTAATATTTAAACCTACTAAGCAATCTTCAGGCGTCTCAGCAGCTTCTTTCAAAACTGTCAATATTAGGTACTTTAATGTAACTACCACGATTTTATAAGAGATTAAAAATTGAAGCTATAATCTGGAGGAAACGTCTCCTACAGGAGCAATTCTACTTGATTTTAGCCGTGGGAAAGTGTTAATGCTACGAGAGTGTATTACTGAATCTGAATTTTGATGTAGAAGGGACACTGCCATTAACAACTATAAGCGATACGTATACAACACGATTGTCCAAGACAACTAAAATCATTGCATATCGTAGCGAAAACATATACTGCATCGCACATCTGATGATACTACGAACCCAGCAGGCCAGCGTTTAATTACTTATAGCCAAGGTCGGTAAATTAGTTCTATACTAAAGTCGTAATCTTGTTATCCTTACTATAACACGATAGAGTCAATAAGATTTTAGTTTCGGGATGGGAAATGTGGTACTGTACATTAAGATTTTGGATAACTTGACAGTTTATTTTAGATAAATAGCCGACGTTGACTAATTCTAATAATAGTGTTGACGAACTGAAGGAAAGCAAACAACTTACCCTTTTAGCAGATGTGTAAGCAACACCAGAAAAGGCGTAGCGATCGACTACTAGAGTTATGCCATTTTCTAAGCGTTCAATGATGCTTGGCCTGTTCATAAGGTGATGATATGGAATCATTATTAAAGGAAGTATAAGAATGGACAAATTATTCTAGAGCGGCGGCTTTAATGTTCTTCAAGTATCACTCATCCGATAACTTTCTATGAAATACTCACTTTTACTATCGTCATACCTACCATTATCATGATTATTGATTGACAATCATAAAACAAGCCATCATTTAGCATGCCATCGTCAAATTTTGTCTCAATTGATACTTACACTTTCTCCCATCGATTAGCCGAAAAGATCAAGTGGATGGCATGATCTTCCAAATCGAGAGTTTTCTGCAAGTAGCTACCTGCTAATTTGCCGATAGGTGTGGTACGATCTATATGGATTACAATAGTGATCAAGGAAAAGAAGTAAGCGATTATTATTCAAGTCAATAGCATTCCCATCCATATGAATGAAATAAACATGATTGTAGAACATCATCAGGTACCGGTGGTCTATGCTGAAAATGACGTAGGATACAAGTATCTATCCACTAAACATGATACTAGCTTAAGCATAAGACAGTAGAATACTCGTATACTAGAATGTTGAAAATGTATCGTTTCCCTTTTAAGACGATTAAATTGCTATGATACTAATCGCTCTTCCATTCATCGTCGATCATTCATACAAGACTTATGACGGTATGTCCTATCCAATAACAGCTATGGAGTCAACACAAACAGTTTATTTCGTAGATGACTGCTCTCAACATTAATATAGGCTTTAATGAATCAAGATGGATATGACAGTATGATACCTGGAAATTTGACTAATTCTGCTTGTTTGCCATCAGCAAGAAGGGCATCGACCAGCATTTTGGATTGGGTCGATTTACCAGTTCGATCGCCACCTTCAATAATGATTAATGCTCCTCTATTGCGATCGGTCGCCATAGTTTGAGTGGTTAGCCAGCGTCCAGAAAAATAACGATGGTAGTGATAATGGCAGTAATAGTTAGGCCAAAAAGACGCCAAAGAGATGATCGGAAATCGGTTTGCAAGGCCAAAAAAGGAGCGCTAATCGACGCATATATGGCGGTGGTCCTTAAAATATTGGTCTGAATATTGAAATTGGCGGGAAGACGATAGTTGCCTACGTGCCCTCGAGAGGGAGTGGCCGGTCGACAATCCAGTCAAAGTACGCAATCATTATCCTACGAGTATAGGAAAACACCTGGATTCAGCCACGAAAATTGGTTAAAAAGCCAGAGGAACGGCCCGTGGTCGTTTTATGTACTCCCATACGAAATGGGCAAATAGACTCTTTGCTGGTCATTTCAGCTGTGTTCTACACCTGCAAGCGTATGCATACTGTATAATACCAGAGACTGCCGAGACCACCTGATGCCCGTGTTTCGGACCACACCATGCACAGACGGACAGACTTCCCGAGACTCAAGGACGGAAATGAGGCCCAAAATGCCGGAAATATCGCAAAAATTAGTTTACTTTCAGTAGGGATCTTCCGTAGACCTGAGAAAACTTCGGTTCTACTAATGGAAGAACAGAAATGACGTTCGATAACTGCTTTTAAGCAGAACCTTGTAAAATAGAATGCATTTCAATGTAATATGACTTCATTTAGAAAATGAAGTCAGCTCTAGAATTGAGCTTTAAATGACATTATAACCAAGGGAAGAAAGTGTTTGCAATACGTGCGATGCAGTTGAAATAACCAATAAAATAATCATCCTCCACATTTTAGTAGAGTGAACGACCGTTTCTCGTTTCTCTCTTTCTTTTTAGTAGTCCCTAACCATGCCAGGGACTACTAAACTACAATACAGTACTAAAAGATACTGTAGAGAAGAGAGTGGGACTGTCGGCTTTCCTTGCCAAAATGTGAAAAGTGACTATTTTTCTCATCATTTTAGCTGCGCTGTACTGTTGACACTCACTCTAGTTGACAGCTACCCTCCGAAGTAGCACAACAGATACCAAGTTAGTTCCGTACGGCCCCAATCTTCTAATATATCAAAAGTGACCAGCAAATTGGTCAGCCTTGCTATAGCTTGCAATGAAAATCGTTGGCAGTACCTCTCGCTTTCCTTTTCTTTTATTCAATTTTCTAAGGCAAACTTTGGCATTCATGAAAAATTGCGAAGCGTACATAATTTCCATTTGTGCCTTCATGCAATGTTCTATTCTGATTGAATCTTCATAGTTTAAAGCTCTTCTGATGCCAAGGCGATAAGCTTTAATTCCGAATATTTTATTTAGGGCACCAGATAGGTTACTGTTATTTTAGCGCGATTAACTAACTTAAATAGCGACAGTATTGACTTTAATATAGGAGATTCTATATTGGTAGAGATATCTCTTCTGTCATGATGATTGTAATGAAGTAGTCGACTAAAAGCGTATGAGCAATGTAATTAGTATTACGTATGCCACATTTGGAAAGATCGATGATATTATATGGTACAATGATATTTGCAGGAGCTCCTATTGTATTAATTAGCTAAACTATAGTAACTTGTAAGATGGTAGATGATGATTTACCAGTTGTATATAAAGTGAGGCCTTTCTGTAGTTTACTAGTTTTTATCCTCCGTTAACATTAGAATCCCGCTCTCCCTCGCCTTGTAGTTAGCGTTTATACCCTCCTTAGGGCTGTTTATGCTTTCTACGATAGAAAATAAGGAAGCTAAGTACTCTATCGTAATACGTAGGCCATATTATGTGATACTGTATACAGCAATCTCTTCATAGGAGTAGTAAAAGTCACGAAAACAGATACTAGGTATTAGTTGCTGTAGTCGCGCACTATATTAAAACTTGCACATAATTATTGTTATTAGCTGAAATCATTACAGTTGTGCATGTCATAAGCTACTAGTGCTGTAGTTAGCAAGAATTATTTTCATCACGCTGCATAACATCTGGAGCAGCAGCCATACGTACCTCTAGTAAAGTTCTCATCAAGTAGTACAGAAAATAAGAACTTCATTGTCCGATTTGCTAATAAGCTAATAAAGACATAGTTAAGGCAGAGGGGTTCATCGTGTTGTATGTAGGAATTAATCGATTTAGTATGAGAAGCAAGGTGCTATATCGAATTTGGCAGAGTAGGATACTTTAGGTATAAAGCATTGAGGTATTTATATTTAGACGGACATAAACAAAGCGATGTCTAGAACTCGCTCTAGCTCATTGGTGGAACTATATGTTGTGATAGGATATTATTTATAGAAATTTTGTTTCATATTAACCAAATGAATAATTAGGTCAAATTCAATTGCCGGTGTATCAGCGGCCTTGATGACAACGATAAAAGCCGGTCAGAAATTTTGCTTTTAATGTGTTCTTTCTACCTTACTTGGGTGAAAGGGATGATAAATGTAAAGATTATTATTCTACTATGAACCAATTACTTATAACTTTTTGAGTACAGTAGTATATAATTATATATATATTGGAAATGAAATAAAGAATTAATTTTTGAAGAAAGGAGCTCAGCTTGGATTACTACAAGAAACGCTATTATCCTGCTTAACGGTAAATAATATTAAAATTGTAGCTGCATTCATTGAAAACTTAACGACAGTGTGATAAGTTACCGAACGGTGAATGATTGCATTTTTACATCACTTGCATGAAAATTTAAGCAGGAAATTACCTCCCAGTGCTGTATAAAACTAAGAATAACTGCTTGCAACATCGTTATCAAGGCTACAGAATTAATTTATCATGATTCCTAAGAAAATGAATGTAAAATAGGAGACTATATTATACACTTATTTGCAGAGGATGGAATTTCGTGGCAACGATTACATCACATTGGGAGTAAACAACAAATACAACACATATTTCTATCTTGATCCACAGAGTACTGCAAGCAACTCAAAATCAATCATCCATGTGTCATAATCAAACCTACACCCAATGAGACTAGGTATACATGCCATTTACTGTTTGCGTCATCATGGATTCAGACAGGTTTTCACTTCTATTATATTTCCAGCAGGGATTTTGAAATAGAGAACACAAGCAGCAAATCACTTTTGAAATCCTAGTCAAAAGCAGTAAAGTTTTAAAACTCAGCAATAAATCGATAAAATCACATCAGTTTATTGATACTGTAGCCTATAAATAATATATAAACAAGTCTGGTATATATCTAGTAACAAGAATGAAAGTAATACCGATATTAGCCTTGAGAGGAGTGGAGAATAAAAGATAGATTACGAAGGGATTCTCGCTGCCTAGTAACATTATTTGCCTAGACATCGAATGTTCGCATAGTACTATTTATGAACTCCAAAAGTAACTGAGGATTATTCGTCGATCAAATTGTGTAAATTATTTCTCATATACAGTAGTTGTTAATTGATTGTCAACTACAGTTGAAATCAGTATATACTACAGCATGCCTATTGCAATGTGCCAGTATCGACAGTGGTAGTCCACGATACGGCTTATAATAAAGTATTGATTTCAAAGCAATTTTTATAATATACCGTACTAAAGAAGAAAATTAGCCTTAAATTTGTCATGGATTATAGTAATTGAAATAATATCTTAGTCTGTGAAAGTGAGTTAGGCTATACGTCATATATATTGCAGTATATAAGTGAGATCATTAATATGATCATTAGATAAATCATTTACAGCACATTGTTTGCTTGCGTATAACTTTTGCTACTATTGAATTGATTACCTCTAACCCTAATCTAATCTGAAATATTATTCTATGATTTATGCATCTACTTCAGAGGGATATGATCTTACCTAGATCCCGGATATCATGCAATTTGTATGGTAGAGGATCCACAGCAGTCATCTTTCCAAGATGAAAGCTGCTTAAAAATTCGCTGCATGCTGGGAAGTTCTCCTGGCTTGAGCAAAATCTTCAGTTCCTAAAATCTGTATTTTATTCATAATTAGTCGTTTAGTTAAAAAATAACATCAGGCTATTACAGAAAGTGATAGACAAGTACATCGCTAATATCCTATTGATTCGATTTTTTGAAATGCCAATTTATGGTTCCAAGAAAGCGAGGTAGCTTAAACTCTATACAACATATTATTCTAGTAACTAATGGAAGGATTGAAAAGCATCTACGTTATTGTCAGCTTACGCGTATTTTTTGCTTTCGTGAATTTATTTGTTGCAATCGTAATACTTAATTGAGTAAATAGAATTAGAAGATTCAGGATACGAATTTACTTATCAAATTATAGTCGCAATGTGTGTTAACAGCAGCCAATGCTAACAGAACCATTCTTGTTTCATTGTGATTTCAATATCATGGATTGCAATCTTTTAACCAGAGGCATAAACATAAACTACTTGCTCGTAAATTATTATCAGAATTGCAAATTCTCACATTTAATATACCTGTAACGATTATATTAACACAAAAAGAGGAGGAAGGGAAAGCATATGCATGATCATTTAGTCTATGATAGAATTACTAAGTTTAAAGTTGCCTATTCATTTGTAGCGGTATTGTGAGCAGTCTTAATGCCTATTCTGCATTCAGGAAGGATATCAATTTTTAGGACGAAAAAAGACAAAAATGTGGTCAAGATGAACAGGAATATAAATTATTTAACTTTAACTTCGATTCGATAGACGGTAATCATCGTGCACATGCTACGAAACAAACAAGTTTAAATTATTTCCTTTCAGTAATTAATGTCAATAGAATCATACAAAAATCCAGCACAATATCCGTATCATAAGCATTAAATGTCCTAAGCTACGAATAGTTAAAAGTACGAAAGGTTATGCGTTATTTATTTTGCTTATATTGTAATGATTGTTATAGTAACCGTATTATACAATGAAAAGTGTATAGTAGTTGGGATATAGTATTGCAAAAGTGTAACAAATATTCATCAGAAGACAAGGTATTTTATTCCTGATAGAATTAGTGATATTTTTGTATATTTTGTATAGTACTATTTATCAGATTTGCACAACATGATGTAACCATGCATTAATCCCCGAAAATACTTATATATGCCAAGGTAAGTCCAGATTCTTCGGTTATCATGGATTACTCTCCTGACAAAGAATAAGGTAAAGTATGCTGCTCTTCTAGGTTGCTATTGTCAACTACTATTTTAGCTTAGATCTAGAACTACCCTTCTAAACTGCAATCACACAGAAAAACTTCACAACGTCGAGCTACTTCTACTTTAACGAATACGACCAATACTAAATACTCGGGCTACAAAAACAATTACTAACGGCCAACATTCGCAATTACGAGTCAATGACAAAAGTTTTAGTCGACCTAATCTCTATATAGGCAAAAATCAAATACTTAATCTATACTACTCTTGAAGCTGCATTTGAACCGTGACAACGGCATATAAATGCTTCATTTAAATCTATGAAAATTATTACAGGCTTTTTTGCTCCTTACAATAGATTATTTTCCAATAAGGCCTTCAAAATTTAATATATGGATTAGCAATTAATGGGATAAATTACCGATCATGAATTCTTTTAAATCTTTAATTTCTTCCTCGAAGGCAGTACTATCCACTTTTCAGCTATCTTCGTCATAGTTGCTGTCTTTCCTTTTGCTGCGCTATTAGCAAGGCTTATTATTCCCGGTTTATGTATCGAATAGATTTAATTGAAATCCGGAGGTTGCTAAAGTTCTAATTGAGCGTATATTAAGATATATTGTAAAATTAGGTATCCAAGCCAAGATCATGCCAACAGATTAAAGCGTATGGTGGACCCTGAGTAATGGATATTATGGGGTTTATGATGACTATAATCGACCATTTATGACATTTTGTGATTTTTGGTCTGATCCAGGATATGTACGGACTCTAATTGAATCGCTATCTCGAGAAAATGCTAGAAAGAATAGCTATCGTCTAAATTTCTGTTATAATGTTCAACAACAGCTTGTTCATTAATTGGTTAGAAAATCTGCTGGATAAATCTACCATGATGACCCTCGTTAACTTAACAGGGACAACGCATATTTGGGTTATATACAATTTTAATGCCGATAATTGACTTGGGTTGTCGAATCGTAGAAATTATTTGCGCATTGCATTTTGTCAGTACCCTAAATTTTAGAAACACTGGCCATACTGACCAGTCGTACTGTACTATCATAGATTATATTAGCATTCGTGGCTACAGATGCCAACAATGTAGTATTATTCTGATATTCGATGAAGAAATCAACTACTGTATGCATATTCAGACCCAATAAGCAAAACTAATATATGACAAATGGGTCGTTCTTGATGACAATGAACCTTGGGAAAATAACTTTTTTGATTATTTACACTATAATCCAAACTTCTCTTGCTCTTCTGCAAATTACACGACGAGTTATTGGATCAGTGGTGTATATATACCCCACTACTTTATAGTAACCAGGCTATCATTATCTCTATTTTCATTTCCTGACGAGGCAGGAAAAAATCTTAGTGTATCATTTCATGCAATCAATAGCATGATTTGAAATAACTTATATAAGCAATCATGACTATTATAGGGATGTTTATTTTACGTATACTCCCCAGGAATATTTAACACTAGAAATTAATAATGATGAATTTTGAACCTATGGCTAAATCTAATCTTAACAATATTCGTTTCATTATTTTTTTTTTTAATTATTCTACTTATGTGATGCATCAACAGCTCATTTTTGTCGCCTTGAAACAATAAGACTGCTTTGATATGATATTACATTTTTGAAAATTTTTACGAAATGTATCTGTATTGTAAAATTAAAGTGTTTGCTTTAGAATAACAAAAAGGAAGATGAAAATCGATTTTATTTTATACAGTAAAATTGCGCGTCTTACAAGGATGGTTCAAAGATATGATTATTCAAGTTTTGTCACGTATAATACTGGAATGATTAAGTTCTACTAACTAGCTCTGGTAACTTTGATCATTATTCTTCAACCCATTTTAGGGAGAAATTAGCAGAGGCCTGGCTACTGGATGGCTCAGCTGACAAGATATGTGTAAATAAAGGTTACTAATAAAGTAAAATACTATTGCTAGTGTTTCCATAGCTAATCTGAGGTACCCTTCACTTAATTTTCGCCATCGACATCGCTCGTTATTTTTTATATTTTACTTATTCCCCACTTTAAATTAAATCAATAGTAAACAATTCTTCTTATTTTTTTAACTCTAAAAGATATGAATAACCTTTTAAAGTGTAGATTGATGAGGTTACTTAATTTGTATAGATGATGATAGATTAAAAGAGTTGATGTTAAATTACTATCTGTGATATATACCAATCACGAAATTCCAAATTTTAGAAAAATAAGGGCTTTATTGAATCTTATACAAAGATCAACTACACACAGCTCTACTTTAGCCGAATACTACTACTAAAGACTTCTAGAACGAACTAACAGAATAATCTAAAGTTGCATGCTTTTATACTTTTCGTAGCATTCGCAGCTACAATCCGCATGGCAACCTTTTACCTTATTTTACACATAGTTAAATTATTCTTAGTAAGACTATTCTACTGCGGACCAACATTAATCTGATATGGATACGACTACAGTACTTACGTAGACATTATTCACACCAGCCAAAGTACAATGAATTTCGTGACCGGTATATGTCACAACCGACTATATGTTTCATAAAGACTAGTGCAAACTCCCGTCGCTTTACTGACGGTTTACGATAATGTGCTCATTTAACATCTTTTACGAGGTTCAGTAACTTTATACCGTACCGTATGCTCGGAATTAAGCCGATTTTCATACTAATGAGATATTTGTTAAATTTAAAAGGAAAGGATGACATCGGTATATGAGATGCATATCCTTTATTTTCGATATATAAATCGCAGCTTGACTCATTAATTATTTAATTTTACTTTTTCCTATCTAAAACAAAATCAATAATAAACAATTCTTATTATTTCTCAACCCTAATAGACGTAAATAATCTTTTGCAGGTCTGGATATATGAGGCTATTCAATTTATATGATATTTTGAAAGGTTGATATTAATTTAGTGTTGAGTATATTTTATAGCTTACAAATACACACAATTGACCGAGATTACAGATTTTGTATTTTAATATTAGATAAGATGTTTCAGCTAGTAAATAGGTTAAGGTAGCACATGAAATTAAGCTGATTTGCATATTAAAAGATCTTTGCTATCTTTAAAAGAAAAAAATATTAAGATTTTATCCTTGTTAACGATTAATATCGGAATATGGATGAAAAATTTCAAATTCAATTTTGAAGCATATACTATAATCGATGTCATATCAGTATTTGATCCTGATCAATTTAAAAATTACATACGTGCCCAAATAGTTAAAAAATCTATTATTTTTTATTAAGGTAGTACGCAATTTAATTATATAAATATCTAAAATTGATTAATTTTTAGTAAAATTGATCAGTGCATTTATTTGGTAGAAATAGAAATATTAGCTAGAAAATAAAACAATATTATTGGGTATTTCTAGCCATACAACTGCTTTAAAGTCTAGAAATATTGATACCTATGTGGTATGATATTAAATATTTGATTTAAATTTGACCTTTGAAGGGATTCATTTTAGTATTTAGTGTATACTAACTACAGTAAATAATTAACTAGCAAGGTTGTAATGAAAGATTATCTACAAAATTCATGTTCTGTACCATGAAAGACTGCATTCAGCGCTATTATTGGACAAGTAAGTGGATTTGAAAGTTTAGAATTTACCATAATTATTATGGAATGGCTCGATATTATAAACGAGTCTGTCGTGCATTAAGGTTTCACTATTAATAAATAAAATTAATGATTAATGAAGTGAACGTTTAGAATTGTATGAAATTTATCGCATTCAATACTAGACATGCCTATAATTATGCTGGCATGTTCTGTATTGCGTAAAGGTAGATGATCAGGTGAGGCAACGATTAAAGTCCAATCGATAAATAAATAAGAGCATGTAAATGTTAGTAACAGATTAAAATAATTTTCGTTGGCAAGAAAAGAAATATGAAAGATTTTGTTTTAAGGAATACCTACTGTGATATTAGTAGAAGCCTTGATTATTATAAAGATTTGTAAGCTTACATAGTCATAAATTGCAGCTGATGTGACCTGGGAATTTTGATCGTTAGTGTTTTGATTGTAGACAAGTTTGGTACTTTAGCAGCTGTGTTCTGCTTCTACTATTAGTTTTTGAAAATAACAGTCTGTTATAGAATTATCTTTTTATAGCATAGACTATACCAACTTGTAAGTACTTATATGATAGATCAAACTACAAACTGATAAGTTTTACTCAGAATCTATCATAATATTCAATAACTGTGAATTAGAGAAGTAAGCTTCGCGACAGTATTATTCAGTGGATAAATGAAAACTATACATTATACTCGTATAGGCAACTTTTCTAGGAAAAAATGACGTTCTCACTCCCCCCTCCTTGCAAGAGATAAAATTTGAATTAAGAAATCTTTAATTATGTTAAGGCAAGTTAATCGAGTAATAACAATAATGACGTCAACTTGATATTTAAACCTTCAAAAATGATATCAAAAACTGTTCTTAAAATTTTTACGTTATTTGCTAAATACTTTAATTATTAATTAAGGTTAAGTATAAATAAACAAGACAAGAATGACTGTATTTCAATCAGCTTATCAATTTTACGGCAAAGATATAAAAAACTCATTAGAAATATCAATTTGCTTACTTTTATTGGTATTTGTCGCTCTTTCTTATCCATTTTCATTTATTATCATATGATAGTTTCGCAAAATGAAATTTACGGCATTATCATTGGTTTTCTTCATCTTCAGCATAGTACCTTTTACTATACAGGCGGTAAGTAATTTAATCGATTGATATCCGCATAAACTGCTTTTTTATTCTGTTTCAAAAAGGTTGTTATAATCGCTTATTAATTTTTTGGGGAAAATTTTTTATTTTAACAATTAGACTACCAATGCGAAATCTTGCCTACAGGCTAAAGATATAAATGGAGTTAGCGAAAATGGTTTCTATATCCTATACGATAACCAATATCGACCGTTTATCACATTTTGTGATTTCAATTCTGATAAAGGATTTATTTGGACACTTATTGAGTCATTTTCCTTGAATAACAGCATGAAAGCCAAATATCGCAAGGGATTTTTTCAGGATTTTCCAACTGTTAGTAGTTTTATTGACTTGCAGGAATTTCGATTAGAGAACTCAGTTATGAAATCGATTGCTGGTGCGCCAGGATCGACCCATTTTCGCACAACATGTAATTTTAACACGAATGACCGCAAAGGAATACAGAATCATCTAGACTATTTGCGTGTATCATTTTGTAATTTTCCCAATTTCTTTAAAAATGTTAACAAAAATACATGTACTAAGGTGGATTATATTAATGTCCAAGGACAATCCTGCAGAGATTGTAGTATTCCAATACATGATGGCGGTAATGAACATCATATGTTAGCTAACATCGACAGATCCCCGGACGATTGTGATCGTTTGAAATTTGGAGGTGCAAAAGGATATGCTTTTGGTGATTACAGGCTTTTAGATTCAAAATTTTCATGTTCAATGGCATCTAATTCGACTACCAATTGGTGGATTGGAGGTGCAGATATGTCGTAAACGTTATCTAGCCCACAGTTAGAATGGAATTGCAGCTGGAAGATTGAGATTCACAATTTAAATCGCCATATGAGGAGCTCTTCCCTGACCTCATAAATATAACATGTGCTAATTTGAAGTACTTAATTAGATTGAATGAAGTCTTTAATATTTTTGATGGTTGATGTTTTATTTTATATATCTGCTGCTAGTTAAATTATAATCAAGAAATAATTATGATATCGAAAATAATGCCCAGAAATTACTTTTATTATTGGGTAATTATTAAGAAACTGCTAGAACAAATACCGTGGCTAAGTGTTGTTACGCATTGTGATTGCAAACATTTCATTAGAGTTGATGTGTTCGATTAAAGCTTTAAGTAGAGCGATTTGGCCATGATTTGAAGGTGGCTGACCAAAGGTTCTTTAAATTTTACCGCAAAAAATTATGAATGTTACAGGTCCACATAGAAAAGTTGCGCGGTTTTTTGGTAAAGATTCTATAGATTCTGAAATTGATTTGATTTTTACTAATAAACGTATCATTCAAAAGTAATAAAATGTTAACAATTGAACTACGACATGTGTGAATAATTATTGTGATACAAATTTTCACGAAGGATATGCGGATGCAGCATCATTTAGCATTTAGATTGTAAATTATTAGCTACGTTTAGTATGATGTAAGGTGCGAGTATCTTGCTCTAATTATTATCAGGCATATTTAGTAATACCTATTATTTACTCGTATTACGCTATATTCGTTAGATTGTGCATTAATGTGATGTATTACTATATACAGTATTTAACTATAGCATATATTGTATAGAATTACTCTTCCTTAAAAAATCTTAAAAGTACAGTATTATACGCGTAGATATTAGATTGCATGCTGTAGCTGATATAGTTTATAGTAATATATAGTATTGTTGCACAACTACAACTTAATCTATATACATAAAAGTAGAAGCGGTTTTTTGTAATAATATTACGACCAAACCTAGAATGGTACTTTAAAAATTTTGAGTGATAACGCTAGGCTAAGCAAATTATGCATATATAGATGCTGTATAAACATTTGTATTTGCAGTAATAGATTTAAACGTTTTGTGGGAAAAACTAGGCTATGCTGGGTTTCGTAGCTAATACTAGCGTATAGAAACTATTCTTCCGTAAGAAATCTGAAATGTACCGTAGATATTACATACATGCTGCCTTTAATGCAGCTTATGATAAAATATTGTTTTAAAGCATATTTGAAATATGTACTTGTTAAGGTGTTGCATTGTCATTAGGATAGTTTAATAAGTACAGTAGTAGCTAGTATGAAGAATATCCATATTTGTAGTGCTAGGTAAGAGAAGTAATGCCTTAACGTGGATATTTGTGATAGTTCATTACACATTTGATATTGATTGTTATTGTGTGATAGATAGCAGTAAGATGATTCAAGTTCTAGTTGGTGATAGTTGAATTAAACAACCTACGAGCTTAGATTAAGATTAAGTATGAGTAAGAGATTCAAATATTTACTGATAGAAAAGCTGTGTAAGGAACATCTCAGTTCGAGATGTTTCTCCTGGTAAGGTATAATAGTAATACTGTTGTTGTTTATAAATTAGACGGTTCTTATATAAACGGCAACATTTGAGTTGAGTGGTTTGGTAAAAAGTTGTAGATGTATCTTTGCTAATAAAAGTTTCATCTTTGCAGTATTTTGCTAAATATGTTTAATGTTAAGTAAAAGGGCGTTTTAAGTCGGTAGCTACTTATAGACTTTTACTGTACGTTACCTTGTCGCAGAAGTGAAATTGTGACAGTACTGTATTAATTAATCCTGCTTAAGAAATCTTAAATATACTGTAGCTATTATATTATATGCTTTCACTTATACTGCTCATAGTAACATATCTCATTAACGTATAATCTTACAAATATGGCGTAATATATAACAGCCCATAACAATATACTGTAATTAAAGATTCTATGTTAGAATCTAGTTGACTATATACTATAGCTAAATGCCATAACTACTAATTTTTATAGTAAAATACAATATTAATGCCCACAATCTAACAAAAATAGCGTAATATACGGTATGTCACTTGAAAGTTGTAATCATAGAGGTTTTCTCTATGGTCATATAGTGATGCCTCCTGCATTTGATTGTATGGATAGCTATATTTGATATGTTTTCTCATAATAGATGTTATCGTGATGCTAATATTAGATGAATACTTACAACTAGCTGCATGTACGATGCTGATGTTGATGCTTTATTCTGTACTACACTTGTACTTTCGAATTGTCAGTAGATGCAGTTGTATAGGATGAATAGTGTTTAAGTATAAGTCTGTTTGTAGCTGCAGCTATAAAATAAGATCGAATATTCCTATGCTAATTGTAGCCGTAAACGTTACAAAAAAAAGCATAATGCATAAAGCTAACACTCCAATCACTCTTACGCAAGACACTTTATATACCCCCTGGGGTAGGTTATTGCGTAAAGGCAGGAATGATTATTCTTGTTCTGCAGTTTCTCAAGTAGGCTAGAGCTTGCCTTCAAAAATTTGTTACTCCTGTACTAATTATTGCGAAACTACTCGTACATTAGCCCATTGCTCTATTATAACAAATAAAGCTACGACAGGGCATTAAAAGTATTTATTTGTAGTTACAATTCTACTATTTTCTAACGAAGTTGGTACTCCGGTCGGGGTCTCACACATTAATCAAAATACCGCACTTACAATTTTCTCGCACTTTTTTACTTCGTCATCATCATTACTTTGCAAACTTATAACCTAGTCATTGAGTTCGCAAGAATTTATATCTGACCTCGATCTATGGCGTTGGAATCATATATCGAAGCTATACGTATAGTACAATATGTAAACTCTGTATAGTATTACAGTATTCATTTATATTTCACAATCATAATAATACCGCCGTGTTGCCGTACAATTATCTTTCATGCACAGCTTACTGTATGACGATATTTAATATTAATTTTACCTTTACTACTGTATGAGTTTAACCTAATACAGAGCAACGATTTGCTGACATGGTAACAACGAAATAAAGTTGTAAGATAAAGTCAACTCTTAGCTTTAACAAAGGATTTATAGTCAACTATGATAATTGCATGCTAAATTGCAATGCTGTTTCTGTACCGATATTATTCATATTACTATACCTTTATCTAACAGATAACTTTCTGGCCAATGTATACAATTTTAATTTAACTTGCTATTATAGCTCAATTTAGCAGTTTTAATAATTAAATCACCCTGCTAATTTTAATCATGAATAATCTCTAATATGCACTGAAAACACTTCCATTACTTAAGAAATTAATAAATCATGTTATGAGTTATGGACATATATACTAATCGCGGATACGAATGTTGGAAGTATACTGACAGGCAACTTTAGGGAACTTAGTAGTTCTTTCTAAGCTCTTTCTAGTTACTGTATTCGGTTATGAGTACACCGACTAAATTTATTGTATTTATACTCTGTAAGACAGTATAATATTGTATTCTAAGTTGATGATATATTTAGTAATGTCTACTGTAGGTGTTGTGTTCAACATATGATAGATATTCTCGTTAGAGACTTAATTATTAAATATAGCTAGCTTAGTAGCTG
Source organism: Trichoplax adhaerens (assembly GCF_000150275.1). Classification (NCBI taxonomy): domain Eukaryota; kingdom Metazoa; phylum Placozoa; class Uniplacotomia; order Trichoplacea; family Trichoplacidae; genus Trichoplax; species Trichoplax adhaerens. Next base: position 609,989 of record NW_002060967.1, read on the forward strand.
TATTCCTTTTGAAGAGGAGCGCTACAGTGCTTACACTAGAGCTTCACACGAAAGGTGTAAACTAGCCTGTATTTGAGATCCTAATACTGAAGTGTGTAGTAAGTAAGGTGTTAAGACTGTAAGCGCAGAAAAGTATATAAGGGAGTAGTTTAGTAAAGTAAGATAGTACTTTCTCGTTAGAGGTCCTCAGCTAATCGATTACATTGTACCTTCGTAAACGAGGTTTTGTTCAATAAATCTTATTTTCTAAAGTTTTGAAGATTCTTGATCTATCAACCTCACATACTCGTATTCTACACTTAGTAGACGGTAAACTGCTATTGCTGTTACTTTGATAAAAAGTTCGAGTAAGTTTAATTTACGTTAATTTGTTAAGATTCTTTAATAATGCTAGATGATATTAACCGATTTTACTAATTTGAAGGTAGAATGAATTCTCATTGAGGACTGCTGTAGTTTTTATAGAGTTTTCGACAATTCTCTCTCTATAATTATACGTCTTTGCGTCGCTACACAATTATTTGACTTAATGGTACTTAGCTTAGAAAGTATATTTTACATATATTGCTTGGCTAGAGCTCGAATTCTAATCGAACTGTAAAACTTAATCATGTGGCAGTTAGGTGTATAGAATAACTCTACATGTGTACAAATATCTGAATTCTAGCATCAGTTCTTTTGCATAGAGGTAATGAATGTAAATTTATTGCATAGAAGTAAATGGAAGTAAATCTAAAATTAATTAGACAGTTAATTATTTCGATTTATTCGACTGGCAGAATTAAAGAAATATCGAATAAGATAAGTATTACCCGTATTATAGAATGCAGGTTATGAAGTTTGCAGAATCAATGCTGATCAGCACAAAATCATTCAACTATTAAAATGAAGTAGAAATTTAGCCTAATTTTATTTATTTTGCATATATTATCCATAGCATTCTTGACCATAGAATTTTTGAAATTAGTAAGATTCCACAGAATATTCTCTATCTATTCATAGGATAATCATCATATGTCTTTAAAATATTGTTTTATGTGCCAGAGATAAATCAAAGTCGAGAATCTAAAGTTCGAGTACGCAATCATAACATGTTTTTGATGCTAAAAGTATACGCAACGATATGGTCAATTTATGAATAAGATCGATATCTACACGATAAGAATCGATTGTGATATCAATAGTCAAGCTTAATATAGATTCTCTGCGTAAAATATATCGCATGCATAATTTTGTAGAATACATAAGAGATTAAATTGTGGTAATAGAATTAATTGACATATCGATAATTACTGTAGCTGTTAGTAGCAAATGCTATGAACTTGCAAATAAATTGTAAAATCAAATAAAATGTATATTTAGAGATCCATGAATTAAAAATAACATCACTAATATAAATATAATCTTTAAACTATAGTCAAAAGGTTAAATAGACTTTCTGAAGTTATATATTAAAAACACTGCGTTGTTATATTAATATGAAAGAGGTGAAAATAGTTTGACAAATAAGTCAAGTACAAATTTGTCATAGTAAGGTAAAAATATCAGATTACGACCGCAATTTACTTTATTCATTTTAGAACAGTTTCGATTGAGTTAAACCTCTTGCTATAGCTTTGTATAAGATTATACTGAAATAATAGGTCAACCACTATAACGAAGAGAAATGATGTATAGATTATTCTCATTGCTGTTAATATGCTGTATGATGCCTATCTCTATACAAATGGTAAGACTATTAATAGATTGAAATCACTTCCGTTCATTTATTTACTGTTCATCGCATGCTGTAAATTAATATCGGACGTACGAGTATACATCTTTATGATTCCAATTAAATAATGTTGCAATTATTGTATTTAGACAATTAAGCCTAAATCTTGTCTACAAGCTAAAGAATTAAAAGGCGCTAGCAATAATGGTTTCTATGTGATATACGATAGTCTCAATAGACCATTTACTACATTTTGTGATTTTAATTCTGATGTTGGATTTGTTTGGACACTTATTGAATCGTTATCGTTAGCTAATGCTAAGAAGTCCAAATATCGTAAAAGTTTCTATTACGATGTTTCAACAAGCGGTTGTTCTATTAACTGGTCAGAATTTCGATTATGTAAATCAGTTATGAAATCGATTGCAGATGCACGAGGATCGACACATTTTCGGGCAACATGTAATTTCAATATAGAAGATATTAAAGGAATTAATAATCATCGAGACTATCTACGAGTATCATTTTGTAATTATCCGAATTTCTTTAAAAATGTTGCTGCTCATTTTTGTACAAAAATGGACTATGTTAATATTCGAGGTCATACATGTCGACAGTGTAGTATACCGTTATATGATGGTGGAAGCAGCTACCACATTTTACTTCAAGTCGATCACGCGAAAAATATCTGTGATAAATGGGTAGTTCCAAATACAGTCGTACACGATTTCGCTTTCGGGGATTACAGGTATATGAATTCTAAATTTACATGCGCAAATTCATCTACTTCTACTACAAATTGGTGGATAGGCGGTGCGTATATCTCGTAATATGAATTTTCTTAGTCCTTCAAGGAAACGTTAAGATTTAGACATAAATATACATTGAAACTGTATTTGAATTTACCATGGAAGAAGTTCTTACTGTAATAAATAGCTATGCAAAGTTTGATTAAAGACGCATTAGAAGTGATTGATGGCTGTGCTAAAGAATGCTTAATTAATCAATGTATTTGACATAATTCTTACGTGCGCCATATTAGAACTAGACTCGTTGATGTCGTATTTATGGAAATTTTTTAGAGGTAATTAATGGTTTATAAGCTGTCCTTACTGATTATTAAATATAAGTATTCCCTTTTATAATGATATGCATCAGTAACTAGAATGTTTTATGAAAATGACTATTTATCGTATTTAAACCTATATATTTTTTGTTCGCTGTTAGAAAGTACTTCAATATAGTTTAAGTTGTTATATGGAGAACTCTTTCGTAATGATCTCATTATAAGAGTACTTAACAATTTGAGATACTTGATTAAATTGAATGAAAGATTTGATATCTTTGATAATAAATATTTAATTCGGTTTGTCTGCCTCTGCTTGCCTTATAATCACTGAAGAAATATGATATCGAAATTAATGTCGGAATACTTTTGGAGAGAGGTAATGATTAAGAATCTGCAAGGATGTTAATAAATGTCGCTACAATTTTTAAATAGAAACATTTCATTAGAGTTTTGTGTCTAATTATAATTTCAATTTTAATTTTGATTGTCAGAATTTAATGCTTTGTTATTAGGTACTAATAGAATTCAGCTTACTATTGCATCGTATACTTCATACTATTAAAAGCCCTCCACTACAGAAACTACATTACAAGTGTAAATGTGAATATTTTAAAGCTTATTAGAATCGTATCTGTTATACAATAGGATGAATTTGAGTACCTTTATTTCGCCTAATTCAGCCAGTGTCGGATAATTCTGTCATATTTGGTTAGCCGTAGATATTCAGATATTTCGTATTTTAACCGTAATAAACTACAAAACTTTGATTAATGTCTAGCGTTAGGTACTTACATTGATCGTAGAGATTAATTTACTCACTAATTGCAGCAAAATTTGTTTACTAATGCAGTATACCTAAGTCTTGGCTTGCAGATTGCTAGACATGTTTAGCTTAGTGTTCTAGCAAGCAGAAAATCTCAGCGTTTAAAGATACTCGGCTAGAGTATCGATGGCAATAAGCATTGTGCTACCGAGTTACTATCAAGGGTATTGGTAAATATGGATGGTTAACTCTCATATTTGGTCATGGCATTGTCAACCACAGTATCATATAAGATACTATTAAATATATTATAGAATGCATATTACAGAGTTTGTATAGTCAAATTTTACTGAACAATACAAATCGTTAAATTATTAAAATGAGATGATGTTGCTATAAGTTGATTTAGTAGCATGGTAATGTACTAGATATACTCTTACAATTGTATGACATATAATATTAGTTCATATTGTAAGCTCTAGTCAGACTGTCTTTTTGCACTACGTCGCACTAGTATTCAATATGTGAGGATGTATATCGTGTAGTACGTTACATCATTAATATTACAGGATTGATATATAAAGGGTGAACCTCTATAAGAACAGGAGATTTTTAGCTCAGACGAGTAGGACTGCGGAAGTAGTGAGGACAGAGTTGGAATTGTTCGTGAGAAATAGAAGAACGGTAAATAAAGGTAATAATATAGATTAGAATGCATTTACTGTCTAAACTGATTGCAAGAAGAATAGCTAGAGTACTGACGCTAATTTCCTGAAAATCGACCGTCAGATGTTTTGACCTAATCTTATTTTTCGCATGTATTGTCGATATTATTTATGACCCTAAAATTTTTTGGAATGAGTAAAATTGCAAAATTACATCGTATCCAATAGAATATTTGCTATGTGCTTAAGAAACAGCCATTAAATGTCTTAAAAAATAATGATGCTATATGGAGATTGTATTTGATCTGTGTGCTTTGTAATAGACCAAAGCCGAGAATTTAAAGTTCGAGTAAGCAATCATAATATATTTTGATGCTGAAAGTATGCAATATGATAAAGTTAATTTATGGATAGGATAATATCTACATGAAAAAATTTATACTAACGTATATCAAGAGTCAAGCTAATTATAGATTATCAAGGTTAAATATATTGTAAGAGTAAATTTAAAGAAGGCATAAAGGATAAAATGCGAGGTAATAAAAATTGATTGATAAATGGATACATTAGTGTCACGAAGCAGCCTTCGTAATCGGGCCAAAATTTTACTATCGACTCTAAGTTGATTTCCGTTTAACTCTCAGAAATCTGCAGTAGAGGAAACTAACTTACTTGCATTCCAGGATTTACTGTTCGGAAGAGATAAATGATGCGTTTACAGTTAAGGCTTTTATTGAAGCAGATAATGAATCGGAATAGTGTATTCTACTACAGAATAATTGTAACTCTATCTAAAAGAATGATATCCAGCCCTTTACATAGTTCTTTAACTTTGCGCTGCGCCCACAGGTGCAAATTACAATCTGAAGGGAGACGTGAAGAAAAAGTGATCAGAATCTTTCGTCTCAAAATAGAAGAAAATATTCTTAGCGCCCTTTATACCGAAACTAATAGAAATTGTGAAGTGGAAGTTTGAAGAAATGGCGATAATGTTAGTTATGCTACATTTAATCGCTAATTTAAATCTCCTTCAGAGTGAAGTACAGTACTACATTTGATATCGTAGAGAAAGCAAATGTATCCTCAACCATAAATATTATGAGGTAAGCGTAGAATGTCGAATTAAGATCAACTGACCGGTTGATAATTTAGCCGATAAATGTGAATATTCCTAATTCAAAAGAACTAATACTAAATTCTGTGATGTGAAATGTTTCTAGGCGACATGCTAGCTACTTAATAAAGAACACATTAGTCTTAAATTTCTTCCTCTCACTAACAATAATGCTAAGAGCTGTAAATAACGCGAATATAATTACCGTATTCACTTTCATCAATCTCGGTTTGTTTTCAATTTCATTCCCTTCATTAAAAATGCAAATTATCTTAGAATACCCTCGCTCTCAAGATACGATTTACAGTTCTATTTTTACCTATACACTTATTAGTAACTCAACACCTTACTGTATATAGTCATCTGTGCTCTAGCATAGAGTCTATACCATTACAGTCTATAGTTATAGCTACCAAATATCTCTTAGGATAAATATCTACCGTACATTATACTAAACATGGCTAACAGTCTACAGTACAATCACAATACTAGTTACATTACAGTAGTATTCTAAGAGGTGTGTAAAAGCTTGTAGATAAAATCTATTTAAACGATTGGATAAATTAATAAAAGTTAGTTCTTAGTTCCTAAGGTTAGAAGTATAACGTAAATCGAAGGCGCACGAATTATTGCGAGATCGTAGATTCGATCACAACGTTATCTTGTCATATGGGAGTTTGTGACAATACCCTATCTAGAGTTTATATTTCGTTTGGATAGGATCGAACCTATCTACATATAGCAATTTCAGTTATTTTACAGTAGCAATATGTTTTGAAAGTGTAATTCTAATATAAAGAAAATACTGTCATATAAATACAGTCGTTTAAGCTTCCTTATAGTACAGTTATTCAAATCAAATTGTAGAAAACTCCTTTTATTAGAAGTATTTACTGGAAGATTCTAGGAAAGAAAATCCGTGACACCTTAACTGCGTCTATTAAAGTGGCTTTAGAAATTGTAACCATAATGAGATAGCTAAAAACGCGGATGATTATAAGGATATGCATATAATGTACCGTAATGCTAGGAAGTACTTCTAAAGCTTGTACAAATAAATTCATGCATATAGCCAGCTGTGCCGATCTTGCATATCAATTTAAATTAAGAGAATAAACACCAGTACCACTGTTTGAAGCACCTTAATGATAAATAGGCAAAGATACCAATTCATTCAAAATATTTTGTATCTATAATTAGAGTTGTAGCTATAACCATTATAATCGTACTCTTTGCCTGTCGAAATAAAGTTGAGCTCCATCAAGATTAATATATCAGATCAAGGTATTGCTGTTGATAATGGTGTTTATAAACTAGATGACAACATCAATTTCATTATAGGCAATAAGCAACAAATGCATTTCAGATAACAACGATTTACTTTTTATGTGGGAGCAATGTTAAATTAACTTTATTTAAGTGCCAACGATATCAGTATATGGATTGCTTGATTATTACTAACTAGCTCAAAATGAAACGACATCTGATGCATTCAGATTTTAGATATAAGGTGGGAAAGCTAAGTATTACAGGAAATAATACAAATACATAATTATTCGCGACGGTTAAAATCTTTTCTATCTTTAGAAACTCCCTTGACAACAATACCGATTGCCTTAAAGGATCAAAGACCGGAAATACCGGCTACGACATTATTTTTAAATCTTGATACTATTTCTTCCAGCGTTAGTAGTACAGTCCAATGTACGCATTGAGTACTCCGTTCAAGTCGTTACTTACTGTTGTCGATTTCCAATCGCTATGTTTTACTAGGCATAACCGAGAAGGTTGCTAGGAAATAACTTTCCGTTAAAGCATAAATTAAAATACTTTCAGGTAGCAATACTTACAGATAACATAAGGATTGATATAGTTAATAAAGGCCACATACTTAACAACGTGGGTAAATTGTCTTATTAATATGATAACAAATGACGCTCTTATTGACGTTTCTTAACATATATTAGGATAGAATTTAGCATTTGTTATCGGTATTTGTGTAAGATAAAATTATTGCTGGGTACAGTCGGTCAGATTTGATAATTCATATATACTCGTAAACTTATGGTCTTCAAAGTAATGATAACGGTTCCAGTACGTTAGCTGAAGAGATTAATCTTAAACCATGTTTAAAGAATAATACTGATATCAGTATTGCGGCACTTATTACATTATTTCCGATTGATGCTTAAGGGTGTTCATTTTGAAGTCTTGAAGCTAAATTAAATAGTATACATTTAATGTTACTGAAAATATGAAACATATCTTTAATTGCTGATGCATGTGCATGTTCAACCATTAATAAAATTATTCACAAATAGATTACGCATAAGTGCAATTTACTTTCTCAACTGAGATAATGTTAGCTATCAAAAATATTGGTAATAAAATAGTCTACAAATACGTCAAAGTTTAAATTTAGTACTAAATGATATTGTCAAAGTTTGTATTTTCAAACACGGCATTTTGTAAAATCAATAGGTATTTCATGTGCTGTTACAAAACAGCTTTGCAATAAGATAACGTAATGCACGATCAATCAGTCCATTCCCTGAACCACGCATCAGGGAGCAGTATCTACTCTTTCAGGAACTCTTTCCCTATACTAGTAGACTACTAAAAGACTTAGACTCCTCGTATCTTACGTTAAACACTAATCATAAGAACTCACTTCATTATATAATTTATCGTATTTATATACTCTTTTACAATAGCAAAGACATCCTGGTTAGTATTATTAACATTGAAACCTGATAATGAATCAAAAGCTAATTTTATCTACTGCTCCATAATGTAGACAACAGTATTTACGAACATAGACATCGAATGACTAATACAAAATTGTCAGATTACAATATGTCCTATCTCGGAACATTTCTACGATAATCTACGATCTACTATTAGTAAATTACAATCACAGTGATTTGAATGGTAAGAAGATTATTCTCACTTCCCTAATTAAGCTACTAGTTTCAGTAGGCCGTATATATATATCACCATAAAAGCTAGTGCTATATTTAAATATCACATATCTAAATTAGAAACTCATCATATAAGGGTAAATCAACAAAATTATCCTAACATAGATGTCTCTACTATAATCTCGATATTACAGTGTATAACACTGTAACATGCGCCTAACCACATTTTAACATTTAAGAATACACCATGTTTATATATTGATTTCACCACATAAAAAATTTCATTATTAGGAGAAAGATCAGACAGAATTTGCTGAAATTTGCAGATGATTGCACTAAACTTCTTAAATATTGATTCAATTTTGTAACAACTTACCCAACCTATAATTTCCAACCAGGAGTCGTTATGACCAGTTGATTTATGACTTCTATCGCGTGTACTGTGTTTGCTTACAACGTTACTCTCTATTTTTGACTGGCAATATGTGATGATCTCATCACATAGTAGTAGAATACAATTCAAATCCTCCATCGATGCAGCTGCGAAACTGGGAAATTGCATATTGTCACCAAATATTTTGGCGGATGTAAAGTCGCCTAGTAGGCACTTAATCAGACCCTGTTGATTGAAACATTAGAAATAGGGCTTAAATCGAAAGTATAGTTAATTACGCTAAGTTAAATAATCTCAGAATTTTAAATAATTAAACGCGCTTTAAGCTAAAATTTACTCTAATTGTGCTAAGTTAGAATCCAATACAAAAGCGTAGCATTCAACGTACATTACGAAATTAAATACCATCAAAAGAAAAAAATATCATCTTCATAATCTTATTGCAGGCTATCAGTCATGCGTATTATTTACTAGTATTACCGCTTAACTTGAATAAATACTAAATATGTCCGAAATTAAAACAAGAGCTACTAAGAGCACAAATTATTAACTCTTAGTAGCGTAAAACTCAACACCAAATAACAAATTATAAATACGTGAGTAATGTGAAAGTTCAACAGATGTTGATTCCCCAAATCATGATTACAATTTAAGGATGTGCGTTGATGCGTACCGATACTTATCACATCTGTACGCAGTAAAAACAACCTACAACATGAACTTTAAATAAATTAGACTATTCAAGCAGTTCTAATAGTATTCATGTTACATTTTATATATTAATTAATGCATAGTCTTTTACTAACGTACCGTACCTCATCAATGATAACAATAAATATTGTGCGAGAGTTGATATTGCCGTGGATAATTAAATTAGCTCGCAACGATTTTACAGCTTTTAAAAGATCATTAAAAATTTGTTTAATAGATTCTGGAGTCAAGTATTCAGATTTGTTACACAGTAATTCGCGTAGAGTGGCTATTTCTTCACCAGGCAGCGAGTAACATACCATTCTGAAAAAATGTTTCATGTGCATGCAAGTAAATTTTGACACGCATTATTTTCTCTAGATATTTATAATTGGTATTATACAAGCTTATTTTTTTAAACGTGCTATTTACAGCTATCTATAAGTAAAGTTTATTACCTATGGCACTATTCCGGTTTGACTATAAAATAATTATTGTATAAATAGATTATGTGATAACTACTTACCGTTTACTTTGTAATTTTGCTGGAATCTTGAATCTATGGCTTTCTATTTTAAACTTAGGACGCTCTAATGCCCAAAGGCATTGTAGTATGTTCTCTACTCGCATTTCTTGTAGTTTAATATGACAATAAAACTGCTTCTCCTTCTTCCAATCTCCAGCCTCTTTCTCACTGTAATACTTGAGCCATGCAGTTGTGCTTTCTTTATTGCTCTGATAGATGAGTTTAACTTTGAAATAGTTCTGTGTGGTAACAGAAGTTGAAGAATTTACCCCTTGGCTTGGTATTTTTTTATGCTACGTCAACAATTCTATGAATTTTGTCCCTTAGTGAAGTTATCTGATGCAACTTTATACCATAAGAGCAATATTGAATTTAATAACTTCTATGCAATTAACATGTAATATTTCCGCACTATTAACTTACAGATGAAACAAAATCTGCTGCAGCAGTCCGAGCAATAGATATTTTTTCAAGGCATTTCGTCTTCTGATCTAATAAGAAAGACAACATGATATAAAAGATAACTTTAACATTCCATACTCACAAATCATATGAATAAGAATACCATTGTGCAATGTTTCGCATTCTATATTCATGTTGTCAAGGTGCATCGTAAAACTCGACTAAATCCAATTACTTCTTGTGATAGCGAGCGATACTTAATTTATCTTTCAAAAAGACTCAATAATCGTCTTCTTCACGATATTTCAGTTCTTGTAAGTATAAAACTACTGGTGCAATAGAAACTGCATTTTGCATGATAATTATGAGTGATCATAAATTCTGCCTTCGTACTATTGTTTACAGTTTTGTGTATTAGCTATTGGAATAGTAAGCTATCGTGAAAATGAAAGTAAGTTAATGATTTAGATATCTATTGTATAAATGGAAGTGTACCTTCGAAACATGTCACAGTTAATATTGAGCGTTTCAGATAATCTTACTCCAACTTACTTCCAATTTGATAGTAAGACCGATCTTGAAGTAAATCTTTACTACTGGCCCATTTTACCTTATCACAGCAGTTTCCAAGAGATCTTACAATTCTAATAGAACGATCTAAAAATGTTTGAGTGAACATCGTGTAAATTATTGGATTAATACACGAATTAAGCGGTAAAGATAAGACAGCAATAAATGGCAATACATGAGTGTCCAACTCAGAGTTGATTAAGCCGATAATCAGAATAGCATAAAACGGAAGCCAGCATATAAGATCAGTAGCTACAATAGTAATCATCTTTGCTACAATTATTTTATCTAATCTGGAAATTTGAACATTTGCCTCGCGACGAGATTTTGCTAATGTAATAATAATGCCAGAATACATAATGCTGATGATAGCCCAAGCCAAGAATGTTACACCGCAATAACATAAAAGCCATAATAATAGATAAGGATTGCTAATATTACCGGGCAAACAAGCCCCATTAACGCTATGCAAACGATTATTAGGTGTCTGATTAAAACCATAAATTATTGGTAAACCTGTAAATACGGCAGAAATTGCCCAAACAATAAGGAAGATATTGAATATCTGTCTGTAGGAAAGACGATAATTTTGAAACGGATAGACTAAATATAAGTAACGATCCAGTGTTATAAGAAAAATGACCAATGTCGACACGAAAGTAGAAATTGAGACTAGAAAAGAACATATTGAGCAAACTGTACTCCGTAACCAAACTTCGTGGTATTCAGCATAGACTCCAGAAAAGTAGATGTTGGCTGATGCGATAGTTGTCAAGTAAATACCCATCAGCAAATCTGCTGTTGACAGATTAATAATTAAAGATCTGACAATAATATAGTCCTTGTTTTTCCCATTTGTATGCCATATAATTGAAACGATATTGCCAATGATGGACAGGACTCCAATTAGCCAAATGAAAACTCGTAGTACTCCATGTGATAAAATATCTGAGCAAGTTGATAAACTGAACTGATCTGGTAAAGGCTGGCAAATAGTTACAGATCTTCCAACGTAACAACATAGATAATCGAGAGTTGAAAGTCTAGTATCAACAAAGAACTTACAGTCAATGCAATCATTTTTTAAGTTACATTCATGTTGGTAAAATATTTAACATTTATTAGCATTTCAGTTTCTGCATAATTGTTCTAAATAGTATTAAATATTAAGCAATATTATTTAGACTTGTAGATTGTATTACTGAAGATACTTGGTATATAAGTGCTATGGTTTTACTTTCAATTTATTAATCTGGTAAAGGAAATCTTCCTAGTACTATACGATCAATTAGAATTACCCTTCTGATGCTTGTTTGTTCAACATATTGATATTTTATTTCATTTAGGTATTGTAGCCCAATTTAACACCATTTAACTATTTCATCACTCAATTAATTCTTATTTATAAATAATTTCTTGTATAGGAAGATAGTTCTTAATAATTTGATGAATAAATTAGTAAATACTTTCAATTACTACAATTCATATCAGAACTAAAAACTTTATTTATCATCACAGTAATTACCTATATTCCCAATTTGTTGCACAAAGGTTTTACAATAAATTTTTGATAGAATCTGTTATAATCTCTCAAGTTTGTAATGAAATACGTCCCTTTAATACACTATCAACAAATCATTGTCAAACGGTGCTATCTCGTTAATTGTAACAGAATGATGCTAAATACCATTCAAGATTTAAAAATTAAATATGCCAAATGTGGCAGCTACCCTAGAGCAGATAAAGCAAAATTTCCAAACTTTTGTGGTATTAAAATCTCAGCAAACCGTAAACTATCTAAACTTAGAAATAAATTACCGTTACATGCAATTACGGTAGCCGGTGATGTTGCTAAAATTGATGGTATATATATAGCCCTGATCGGTAAAATATTTAATTTTCTCTACGCTATTTGTTAACTCACTATCACTGCATTCTAATTTTATATTTTGGCCTAAATATAAAATGAAGTCATTTTAGTGTTTGCTAAAACTGGAATTATTCTGAACTTACTACTATGGGTACTCTTTATTACATTGAAACAACACTGCCTGGTATACCAACGCCAAAAATACTAATTAAAGTTATATCTAATAGTCTTATGCAAGGGTTGCCTGAGTAAGATACATGTATCTAGCGATATTATTTTCCTCTGCTTTGAAAATGAATATTGAAGAAGTTGAGTATAAAAAATGTATTATTAAAAAATTAGTTTAAAAGAACTTTTCAACGTATAAAATTTATAGGTCGTGTGCAATCTGGTGGGCTTTTATTCTAGATAAATCTAACGTCTTAAATAGATTTACATGAAGGCTTTCAAATAGATTTGTAGACTACGCCGCTAGAAATCAATTTACGAGTATAATACTCTACTTACAAATCTGTCATACCAGTGCTTCCAAGTAGAGAGTGGGTTGTAAATTCTATCAAGGGATTATTTCTTAAACTTCTATAAATATGAAAATAATAATAAAATTTTAATGAAGATTTAATTTTAGTCTTATCCTTCACTGTTTACTTACAAATGGCGAATAAATGGAAAGCTATTTAGACAGAAAGGAGTTAATTTCGAAATCTGGTTGTTATTGATACTCCTTCAATTTTAGATGTGATAGAAATTGAAATAAGTATAAAAGTTGTTTCAGAACATTTGCTAATTCAATAAATAAAAATAGTATATTTATAAATACAACTAGATACTAAAGAAAAAAAGATTGGCCTTAATTTATCGTGCATTATACATGAAATGAGCTGGATAAAATAACATGCAAGCTTATTTAACTGCTACATTATTGGAAAAATAAATTCAAACATACAGCTTCAATAATTTCGAAGCAGCTGCAGTAAATTTCGCAGGTACGCACATATCAGTTATGTAATTGTTATCGACATTTCTGTAACAGAACCAATATTAATATTAGATTGAGATCCATACCAAATATATTTGGCTTTTAATAATCGCTATCTGCCACTAACGATTGAAAATATTGATGTTATGGCAATGCTGTTTCTAACTTACAAAAATTTCAGACTTCCTCGACTTAAAAGTGATAAATAGTCACTAGTTTCGAGTTGATTGTCGCTTAGCAATCTAATCAAACCAATATAAAAGTAAAATTCTTACATTATCATGAAAATTTCTATAGTTAATGTAGACTCCTATTTTAGCAATTACGATAAGGGCGACATAATTGGTAAATATCCCTCGTTAATAAATTGAAGCTTCCAATATCTTCATTCATTAAAAGTGATTAATAATTTTTAAGAGCAAATTTCTATCTCTGTATTTTTGCCGTACAAATCCTCAATATTTGTTGAAGGTGGAAGCGTTTTAAGACCAATCGTCTTTAGTTGGCAGCTTATCATTATACTATATATAGAAATTGAAATCGTTACATTCCTTATCTTGAACTACGAGATTAACAAATGTGTTAAGAAAAAGATTCAATCCGTAAATATCTCCTTAACTTATTTAAGAAACTTACAGTTGTTGTATTTCATGTATCCTTGAAAATAGACCCTCAGGTAATTGACCGAACCTGTAGCCACTCAAATGTCTACAATTTGTTCATGAAAATTACTAAAATCATTTTATTTGAAGCCATAAATACCAACTATTATTATAGCAATTATTTCGAAAATTAATTGATTATTAAGTGATAAAAGTACAATTTGTTGTAATACGTCCTTGCAGATAGTATTGCAAACAAACTTGTAACAGAGATGTTGGTGTAGCTCAGTCCCCTAAAATAATATAATTATGTACTAGTTATACCAAAAATTAGAATGCATTCAAAAGCATTTGGTAAAGCTACATCAGCTAGAATAGTTTAAGTGATTATCATAGAAATTATGATCCTCTGAATAAGAGACTAGTTTACAGTAGCACTCATATTAATAACACGAAACCATTTAGCTAGCAGTTATAAAGAGTACTAGAATATTATTTGAAGGCCTTTATTTTTTCCTTCATAAAATGTAGCAATCGTTGATTAAAAATGCAGATACCACACTGATCAGTTTAGGGTATTTATCTCGTGTAAATCGCGGTAAATATTAATAAAAGGAGCTTAAAAATCGTAACATAGTAAACTAAGGTATACTTACAGGCTTTTTAGATTTATCAAACTGGTAATCAGAGTCTTGTTAAGATCGGTTAAATTGTTTTCGTCTAAAAATCTTCGATATAAAATCCATGTACAAATGATAATTCCGTTACAAGCAAGCTTTAGTTAAAATGTGCTATAATCCATTTGCTTTTAAATAATGCCTTAAATTATTCTCGGGAAAATATATAAAGGATTTACGAGCGAACGAAAGAATATTTTCAGTATTTATTCTTATTACCAGCAACTGTTCCACATTAGCTGAGATAGGTTTAATTTTGTCCGTATCCTAACTTAAATGGCTTAACTAGGAAACTCGACTATTTTGATCGTAAAAGCAAAATAGTGCTTATGCATGTTGGACACTTACGAGCGGTCCTCGTAAATTTGAACTGTAATGAACGTAAGAATATATGAACATAACGAGATTTTCTTATTGTAATTCTAAATGGTTTGGTTATCGTGATTATAGTTGGTACCAATATGCGTATGCTTACAGCGATATTATAGCCAACAGTGGTAGGATAGAACGATAATGGCGAATAACCTTCGTGTACTCATAACTGCATCCTACGCTCATTGATACACGTATCTGTATGGTAGGACCGCACTTCAACGCTATATTGGAATATGAGTATATAAGTACAGTATTGAGTAACTACTCGAGATTTCTTAGGATTAATTGCCTCGAGGAAAGCGCATTGTTAGTTTCGATTTACAAATCTAAAGAAGAAATAAGAATCTTCCTAAATTTAACTACGGTCGAGTGTCAGTAGATAGTGTTAACGAGCATGGAGCCGTTGCTGAATATGACATTATTATATACTGTATTAGAGTAGAAATATCTATGTTAGGATAATTTTATTAGCCTATCCTTATTTAGTTAACTTTTAATTTGGATATACTGTGATTTAGAATAACACTGGCTTTTTATGACAGTGACATATATACAAATACTGAAATTATTAGTTATATTAGGGAATACGAATTATCTACTTACAGTTGGAATCATTGTGATTGTAGCTTACTTATGGTAGATTGCAAATTATCGTGGAAATGTCCCGTGATAGAACATATCGTAATCTGACTATTCTGTATTAGTCATCAGGTGTCTATGTTCGTAAATACTGTTGTCTGCATTAGGGAACAGTAGCTAAAATTAATATCTAATTCAGTGAATAATTCCAAAGTTAATCGTACTAACTATGACTTATGAACTATTGAGGAAGAGTATAACATATATAAACGCAATATGTCGTGTAATAAAGTTAATTCTTAAACTTAGTGCTTAACGTAAAATACGAGGCGTCTAAGCCTTTGTGTAGTCTGCTAGTAGAGCAAAAGCGTTCCCGATAGTGCGGATACCGTTCGTTATATCGAATTATAAAACTGAAAGTGGGCATAGTCCATTCGATATTTTAGTACTGCATTCTAAATTATCTTTATTGTGTAATAAAATGTCCAGCATCGTCCCTGTCAACCCACATTAACTCTAGCCTTCACAATCCATATCGCTAATCTAATGGTGTTAAAATCAGTCAAGTGATTGAACTCAACAGTAACAAATTTTTAGTCTAAATTATCTGATATAGTTCTGGATTATAATGCAGAATTTGGATATTTAGAAATTTAGTCAGCTAGCATTTGTCTCAGAGTTTGCCTTTGAGAGAAAATTTATATAAGAAATCAAATTAATTATATTTCGTATTGAGTTAAAGTTGCACTGATGAGAAATAATAAATATAGTAACTCTATCACAATTTGCTATCGAAATAGAGCATTACTGGAAATTTGTGATAATAATACAGTTTTGTTCGCTATACATCCGCTAAATGATTCGTGAACATTTTCTTACTCACAGATTCTGAATATCCGATATCCTTTCAAAAAATTCATTATTGAACGTTGATGAATTTAAATTGCAAAATTTCATTCCCCTAATCAAAAGTTAGCTGGGATATTAAACTTATTCATAAATGGTAAAGTGTACATTTTTTTAATTATACGGTATCTCGTTATAAAATAGTTTATACTGATAAGGTAAAAAACTCTGGATTTCTATAAGAAAATAGTATATTTATACAAAGTATTAAGAGATCCAAGATGATTAAGGAAACGAAAATCTATTTTTCGCAAATTGACCATATAATTCATATTTCTAAGAAAAGTGGTAAAAAAGAATTGCAAAACATCAAAATAAGAGTCTTTTCTAGATTTTTACTTAATTCAGATGTACAGATCTCACAGTATCTCAAGAAATGGAAGCTCTTTGAAAGCTTTTTCCTCCAGCCCGATTAGGTGACGATTACCAATACTCCTGCACCCAATCAATTTAATTATCCATAAGAATAATACGAAAGCAAATTCATTACTAAATAAGCTTTCATATTCTATCATTCGATAAAATAGTTGTAATTTAATTAGATGTATCAAACACCAACGTCTGCTTTTCTATGATGAAATTATTAACAGATAATATTATAACTGCT
>NW_002060967.1:627461-632093 GCF_000150275.1 Trichoplax adhaerens
GAATTTCGGCTATGAATTGTTTAGTTAAATGGCTAGCAAAATAACAGCATATAGCAATTACGGTTAATTCTTGCTTGTAACACATGTGAGAAAAAAGAATTTACTAGCTTATATAAAACTAAGCAGTTCATTATTTTACTACATAGTTCAACTGAAAGACAGGGGAAAAGAATCATAATAGAGCAGTGCAGCTTAAATAAATTATCTACAATACAGAGTTGAATACAAAGTTATCATGTAATAATCGTGTTACGTAATTAGATTACAATCATAAAATATACAAATCATAGCTAGACGAAAACAAGCAGAAAAGAATTGAAACATATAGTTTATGTCATAACATTAAGTATGCAGTATCATAGATAACAATTACAGCAATACATAATTTAGTAAGCACAGTAGCAATGCAGCGGCATCCTGCAATTTTGCAGGTATCCCAAATCGCAGTAATACCATGATACTATAAATCCTTACCCAAAAATTCATCTTATCAACCAAATAACACTATAATCATTATATTTTTAAAGAAATAATAGATTAAAATAATCAAAATTTATCACGTAACGTACAGTTCCATTAAGAAAGGAATCCTATCAAACAAGGCTTTAGGTAAGATATTCAAATAATTGTGGGATAAGCTCCTTTAGATTAAAAAATAGCATAAAGCTGTCTGGAAGTTGCAAGAGTTTATAACTGACATAATTTGCATTTAATTAAATATTCATTCTATAAAAAAATTTCAAAAGTCATAATTACAAATAAGTTATGGATGAGTAATTGCCAAAAGCTTCCTCATGGATCTTTCTTAAGTTTAAATACTGCATATTCCTAATTAAGGTAAAATTTGTTTATTTCTTAAAATCAAACATAGCCCCAAAGTTCTAGAATTTTGCCCTTTTATTATTTAGAATATTGCGATAGAGAATATTTTTATTTGAGTCTAATAATTTATTACTAAAGTGTTTGCGAAGAAAGTAGCGAAACCTCCCATACAACTTTAGCAGAGTTAATCCTTTACTTTACTTACATTCAATAAATCTTCCTTATTAAAACTGCTTTCTAGCAAAGTATTCTAAATACCAAGAAAACTTACGCCCTCAATGGAGCAAATGCCGAAAATGTGTTGGGCCCTATATATTCTATAAAGTTGTTTCGTAAGAATCTAGGAGAAAAGTAGCATTGAAAATTAATCAAGACAACTGCTCTGTCTTTTACCGCCAGTAATATCTGCCTTAGCTAAAGAAGAACTGATGAAATCAGAACTTTAGTAGCATTTGCCATCATCTATTACGTGCTATACATTCGATTAGCGGAAGGAACTGAATTGGAATTTATGTAAATCATAGCTTATCGCTCAGGAAGGCCTTATAATTCATAAATTCTAAAATTTCTGTTGCGCACTTATTATTTCTATAATAAATACTAATTGAGGTGTTTCAATTTTGGAAGACACTTGATTTTGAAACACGTAAATTTAAAACTAATATCCACATCATAATTTGAATAATTTCAGAAGTTTTATGATCAAACCCATGGCAGATTAAAAAAATTTCGCCACAGGTACTTCGGAAGCAATACTTACAAATAATTTAATGCTACCGTATCATGGAATGTATGAGGTCCGACATAGGAAATTCGATTATTATATAACCTCCTAAATATTGATTAAAGTCAATCTTAAGAATTTTCGATTACATTTTACGCTAATGCTACTGTACCTTCTACAGTACTGTAAGCTATAGTAATTATAACGGACTATTTTTACTAGCTCATTCCATTCTGCAAATAAATAATGTACTACTTCAACGAAAGTATAGTTATGATAATCATGAAAAATGATAGAATCTTCTCTGCAATTTTCAACGAACAAGACGCGAAGTGATAAACATTCAGAAAATTGTCGGCGTTTCAGTTTTTCGATTCTATTATTTTCTAAAAAGCTGTAATTTTGACAAAAAGACAAACAATAAATTTATAATGAGCTTTCAGTAATCAACTGGAGTTAATCAAAACATATTTCTCATGCTATCGGATCCTATAAGCTATGCGTTGTATTATTTAAATTACACACAGTTCCTCAATGACCGTTCCGTTGCATAAGTGATTCGGTAAACTTGTTAGTCGATTGTTTTGTAATGATCTTAAAAAGAAAACGAAGCTTGATTGCTATTAGCCGTTTTACAGATTTTCTATCCTTAAGTTGATGAGCGTTTGCATAAATGATAACGGTAAATTGTTGTCAGAAATTGCTAAATTTATATCTGTTTAACCATCATCATTGTTTTTAGATGGAATTTTTATAGACACCATAGCCCAGTGTAACATTCGAGCTTGCAACACAGAAATTACTGGATTTTTCCCTCTCTGAAGTTGCCTTAACTATCTAAGCTTCTAATTTTAGATACTCTTTAATCTACCAAAACCTAGATTCCAGTCTTAGTCAACAGCACACGCATGGCCAAGAATCAAAAGTTTATTCTAAAAGCTATTAAATTAAATGTCCGACTGAACTTACAAAATACAATTTACAACCAACTGCTATCGATCAACTTATTGACTCACTTATCAACTCTGAGGCTTTATATAGCCTCAGAAATTCCCCCGATGCAAAGGAATAATAAATTAATAGCCAAATCTACATAATTAGCATGATAACTGCCGGGTCAAGGACATTTATTCATTGAATATTAATTCAGAAGCGCAAACTATTGTTGAGCAAATGCAGTATAAATTATACTTGATGGCTAAATAATAAGTATTATTTAAATAATAACGGGAAGTATTATTTGTTTGTTGGCATATGTTTTACCCTAACATCTAAGTCAGTTTGCTGTGCCATTTTCGTGTAACTATCTATATTGATTTACGCAATTGATCTTCCATTAAGAAATACTAAATCCCCAAAAAGTGATGATTTGCAATTTAAATAAAATTCTAATTCTCAATTTAATTCTGAAGATATTAATGATAATGAATCCTCTTCAAAATGAAATAATTATTTATCATCTTTGAATTGTACCCAGACAAAATGGTAGGAGGAATATTCTGACCATAAATTTACGGCTAGATTATGACCAAGAACAGCGCTTTACAACAAGAATGTGTCCTTTTTAATCTTGATTTTAATTTTCTGATGTTAGGTGTGTGAAGTGAATAAATAACTGCAGTTGTACCTTTTGCCTTACTTATCTATCTAACTACTGTATTATCCGCAAACTATCATTTAAAAATCCATTACAGTCAATATACGCTCATTTTATAGATTTATTGGAATTTTTAGCTAACGAGATAAATTATTTTGAGCCTCATCGTGCGCAGTCAATATAATGCATTCTTCTAGAGGAACGAGGCCTTTGATATAGCAAGAGATTTTCAGAATTCAGGAATTCCAGGTAAAAAATAACGTTTTAATTCATAAGCGGTAAGACACTCGAAATAGTTTGGCATAAGCTAGTTTCGGAGTCTCACCATCGTTATCACTATACAATATTCTTAATGTATCTTAGCCTTGATATCGTAGGCAATAGTCGTTGATGGAAAATTTACGTCTATCTACGGAGTCCACAATGTGAAATTTTGACTAATTTAATTTAAATATAAATACAAGCTATAATAAGATAATAGTCCTAAATTCTAACTGAAATATTGCTACACTACTTTTAATCGGTAATATTGTGAGTTATCTCGATCGTATAAAAAAATTGTCACATATGCAAAAATGTCGACAGTAGCCTTACCGGAAAACTCCCAAAACGCAATATATATCTTAAAAGAGATTTAGTTACTATTCTCACAGTTCTTTCAACTTCGGTAAATTTTTAAACATTCCATCAGCAATCCAGCTAATAAGATTATCTGAAAGCAGCCTAAATCGTAAATAATTAAGAAATTAGTATATGAGTATACCGAATCGGAAGTATATCAAAAATTTTAATAAAATAAATTGTCTTTCCCTTAATTCCTGTACTAAATCTTAGATTTACAAAATCAATGCCTGTAGCAACACACGGTATATTAATAAGCCATTAACTTCTTACAGACATATCCAACAGCAATTAGTACAATTTTACTTGAAGTCTACATAGTACGAAGCAGTAATTTTTTGTAACAATAGCGAATCTCTTTTTCTAACACTTTGACTTTCAGAAATTTTGTCACTACTTCCAATCCATATTTAATATGAGATAGTATCAAAAAAATAAATAAACAAATTTAATCGCCGTTTGGCAACGATGCTATGATTTTATGTCTTTTCTCATTGCAAAGTAGTTAGTTCTCCATATTATAAGTAGATATCTGGTCAACCACCCTATATCATACTTATATATTGCATCTCAGTAGTAAAGAATGTATATTTAAAAGTGTTACACCAGATTTCTAATCGTATTAATTTTTGAGTGGGGTATGTATTATATTTGCTAAGTTTAATTACAGTATTCAGCTCTCACAAATATCTCAACCCAATTGCCTCCATTGGACGCGAATTCTTTAGTGAATGAATCAGATTAAATGTTAGGTCTCTAAAACATGAAATGAAATTATAGGATTAATTCGGATTATATAAAGTATGTTCAAACGGTGNAAGTAACCCAAATGAAATTGTTAATCTTAGAGTTATCCACATCAGCAAAT
>NW_002060967.1:632143-640174 GCF_000150275.1 Trichoplax adhaerens
CTCTTACCCTTTAGATACACATTAATTTAACAAGCAGAAACCATGCTTATTATACTTCGGGTACTGCATACAATTTGTATAAACATTTATTTTTTATTTTCACATTAATTCATCGCTGCTGTCAAAGATTTTATTCCAGTTTAAGTCATTAGTGTACGATATCCGCGCATTGTTCCGTAATCTACTCGTATTCCGTAAAGATGCATTGATGTAGTTACTTTGGAAATCAAAATATACGAGTATATGCTGAGATTTTAAAAGCTAGGGATTGCCCTAACTTGCAAACGAGGAACGAGAGAGTGATTTCTACCTGATACTCCTGTTATTTGGAATACCAGACAATTGGTATTCCAAGGCAGATAGACGATTTTTTATATAGTTGTTAAAAAGACTTTAAGGTTCAGTTCGTAACAGTTATTTGCGATACTAGTAAAGTTCCCGTTCAAATGATCAGGTATATATTCTACTAAAAGCAAGACATGAAAGGAAATTCACAGT
The DNA here is from genome assembly GCF_000150275.1 of Trichoplax adhaerens. Lineage (NCBI taxonomy): Eukaryota > Metazoa > Placozoa > Uniplacotomia > Trichoplacea > Trichoplacidae > Trichoplax > Trichoplax adhaerens. The sequence goes on from NW_002060967.1 coordinate 632,642, forward strand.
CAGATTATATCTCAAGACTGTATATATGTTTCCTCTATTAAACCTCTTGATAAGGTATCGTCCATACCATGTATAATATACCCAGCGTACTAATTTCAGTCGTGGACTGCTACAAAAATACTTTTTTAGCAGTCTATATCGCAATATAGAAGATATGCGGTAAATCACATACAGTGTATAACTATGTATCATTTCACTTTAATCACCTGTACTGTACTACTGTACATAGCTTATTTAATTTACTTAGGAATATGTTACATACTTGCAAAACGGCATATTGTATTTCCTCTGTTTCCTCTATTTTGCAGCAAATTTACTCAGCATACATCTACTCGTATGCAACTAAACACTGTTCAGTGCATTGTAACATGACAGGATTATAATCATGCATATACAATTTTACGATTTCATATACAATTCATCTATTTTCGTACAATCTAACAAACTTAGTCCTAGATATATTTGGGAATGTACTGCAGTAGCATAAATATGATAGTTAATTAAACTATGACCATAGTAGTAGAGTAATTCAACGGTGAAGTCAATTGCACGTGGACGAGGATTGACACATTTTTGTTCAACATGTAATTTGTAGGCGTCGAGACTATCTTCGACACGAATGTATACCATATTTATTTGATGAATAAGATTTTTAGAAGCATCGCAATGTCTAGCATTCTCTGATAATATTACTGAAATACGTAGTTGTAAAAATTATTAGATCATTACGATACATACCATTGTTATAATAGCTTTAACTGCTTTAAAACACGACATGCAGGTTGCTGTTATGGATCAGAATCTTGAATCCGCTTACAAAAATGCATGCATAATGCTAAAATTTTGATCGAGCAAAACGTAATTGCCTAATTATTCCTAAGTAATCACACCTATTTGTCAAATCTGTTTTTGATGATTAGTAAATTTAAAGCTTGCAAGCTTTTCAAGTTACTTTGTAACCTTAAGCAAAGCTTCTAGGATTAAAGCGAATTGGTTTTGTGGTGATTAATCATCAGAAAGTCTAACACAGCTACGGAGGTTCATGGAGAATATATACATTGCGTAAAAACATAAGTGGTAATTTTCTGCCCACCGCAATTCTCTATGAATGCTAGAACTAACATGTTGCAAAGATGAAATACGAGAATAAAGTATGAGAATATAATTGCTACTAGAAGGAAATACGAATTTATTACAGCTTTTTTTATCAGAAACTTGTTCAACTTGAAATAGACCATGTTGATAAAATGTCTTATAATTATGGATATAGTATACGAACTTCAAGCTAACGGAGTCACTATTGATTCATTTGCCTAGCATTTGTAATATTGAGCGTTTAGGAAGAGTTGTCGGAAAAGATCATTTAAAAGCTGTTGAGGTTTAACGTAGTACTGGCAAGAATACACTAGGCATATGTAAAATTATTACTGCGGTTGATTGCATGCACTGTATCTGTTTATCACATACTAAGCTCTCAATAAAATACTAAAATAGACAAGTATCTTTACTGCTTGCCCAGTATTTTTCTAATTTCAGTATAAACAATGATTAAATTCAAATGAGAACACAACACCATAATATTGTCTCCGACCTCAATAAATTGAAAATAGTAAACATGGATCAACATATTTTATTTGAAGAAAGGGCTAAGGCAATTTAAAATGACATCAGGTATTTGCACAATTTCAATAATCAGCAATACAATGTTATCTATTTATAATAGCTTAAAATACTGCTTGATAATATTTTCCGCTAATGACAGAATTAAATTAATAAGTTATTGTTAGCAGAAATAAATCTACCTTTCAGATTATTCTTAAAGTTAAAAGAGTCAAAAATCAAGGTAAGTATGTAGCTAATGAGATCCCTTTCATATTCTGATTTTTTCTGGTTGATTGAGTCCGACAATTCTCCTTATCGGTGCAATACAACTTTGAAAATGTAGCCATGCTTTAAGATGTTATCATAGAACATAGAATACAACTTTGATAGGATATTGGACTAAGAGGAAATGGCAAGCAGTTTCTATTTTGGATTTATTTACTTATTAGTAACAAGATAATTGCGTTATATATTTAACACATGTTGGAACTAGCCGCTAAAGAGGACTTAATGATTAAACCAATTGGATACTACATTAGATAATAGCTCAATATTGAATTAGTTACTTCTCAGTCGATGATTATGAATGTTAGTTTCGTATTCCTGCAGCTTAATTCAAGTAGTAAGTCATATAATTAGAATAAAAAGTTAGGCAACGCTCTAAGTTAAGATACTAGATGCTTAAATAGTTAGACAAAAATCTCTTATTACAATAGTAGGTACATTATTTTAAACGAAATAAAGTGAGATAAATAAGTTCGGAATATTTCAAATAATAAGGATGCTAGAAAAAAATTTGCTGTAGTTTATCAGATTTTTCTTACTCTAATAACTCATTTTGTTTGAGGGAAGAGTGTCTATGCTTTAATTTTGTTCAAGTGAGTTTGAAAAATCTTTATGTATTTAATTTGAAAGTGACACGCAAAATCATCATTGTAAATGCAATGATTCATATGGAGAAGATTACATTAGTCGTAGTAATTTTTTTTTTTATCTTAGGAAAACGAACTAGAATATCGAAAGTAATTTATACTGTTAACAATCAATAGTTCTTCAATTTATTATCTAAGGTTATTAATATCTATTCCTTTACATAATGCAAGGCATAATCTATTTTATTAGGGTAATGGTTAAAAGTTGTATTTTGAACGAACTGTCATAGAAAGGGTTTGCGTACGGATCAATTAAGATTTTCTTAGCTATTTAGTAACTAGCAGATAATAGTTGTATTCCCCAATTTCTTAGGTAGTAGAGTTAATACTCAGAAAATGGATGAAAAAGATTTTTTTACTTAGTTAGCTAGACTAATTCTTTCATAGTTTATATTGAATTAATGCACTAGCGTTACTATGAAAATTTCTAATAGTAGTCTTATTAATGAATAGTCTTATTAATGAACTGGAAAGGGTATAAATATTTTATCTAGCGCCTTTAATTGAGGATTAAATCGAAACTATTACATGCAGATCTAGCTATCCACGTTCACATAAACTAAATCCTGTAAACACAGGAAAATTTATTAAAATATCCATAAAACTTACCCAATCTTGAGCTGTCTTCCAATCACTACTACTGTAGGATATTGCGACATTATTGATATGTAAACTATTATCAGTGGTTGTCATATCCTCTAGTATTTTGAACTTGCAATACGCAAGTAGTGCATCACACAACTGCTTCATGTTGCTATAATCATTCATCTGTAAATCAGCAAAATTTGGATATGGCATAGCATCATCGAATATTTGTGTAGATGAAAAGTCACCTAAAAGAGCAGTAATTTTCTTTCCCTGTTCATAAATATATATATGGAGACCGTAAACATTTTTAATACAAACTGAAATTTTGAAAAAGTAGCTATAGCATACGTATATACATCTGTGCTTGAAAATATTTGGTATAATGTTTGATATCTACTTGACTATCTGGAACTTGCTACATTATCCTTATTGTCAGTACTATAATAGCATAACTCATCAAAGTAAATGCAATTACGCGCCAAGTGTGAATTAAACAATAGCTTGGACGAATTTACACGTAAGGAATACATAAGTATTCTAACTGCGTATCATGCCTTGTTGATTTATCTAAACTATAAATAGAGATAACTAAGTTTTATGCCTTACTTACATAATAATTTAGAGGAATGCAGTTTCAAGATATAATCTTAATACGTATTATTATTAAAACATGAATCTCTAAATTTACTTAAACCGTGTTGTATAATGTCATAATGCTTTCATCAAAATATGTTTTAGGTCTAGGATCAATTAAACTTCATTAGGTGCATTACTTGATAAAAAAGATCTTGTACGTTTAATTTCTTCTAGTTTACAATAATTACCATTTAGATTCTTGAGAAAACTGAAGGCAACGCATTTAACAACAATACATTCTTAATTTCTGATTGTTGATCCTAATTGAACTATTCTATTGTTATCGGGTTGCATATGTTAAAATTTTTATCATTCGCATGGTTACTTAAAACTACTGATTTGAATACCTGGCTCAGTAGTGCTATGAATATAGCGTCCATATGGATATTACCGTAGATAATTGAATGAAATTTCAATGAATTGAAAGCAACCTCGATATCCTTAACGATTTGGATAACACTTTCTGGCGTTAAAAAATCGGATTGACTGGAGATTAAGTCACTTAATATTCCTATATCTTCGCCAGGTAATGCATAACATATCAATCTACAAAGTAATGGATAATTGTTCTGTCATCAGGCTAATAATATATAAACCGACGATTTTTTTATTATTGTCATTGTATGAATATTGTAACATAAATCGTTCGATTTATGATGAATTGTTAGTACTTTAAGATTGCAGCATAAGTTTCCATATCTTACAATCTATTGTGTATTTCTGCTCCAAATCTTTCACCATCTTGTACTTTATATTTATTACCACCTTCAAACCAAATGCATTCCACAATATTACTTATATGCCAATTTCGTAGTGCGATATCATAATAAAACTGTTTTTCCTTTTCCCATAAATTTCTATCTTTTCTATCGTAGCATTTAAGCCATCCAAGTTTACAATTCTTATGGCTTAGGTCAATCAGTCTTAATTTGAAGTTCTAAAATCAGCAATAAACTAGAAAATTATTATAAGCATGTGGTAACTTGTTAATAGTAATACAAGTAAGTAATACTGAGTAGCCTACTATATCAATAGGTAGAATATAAAGAGATCAAATTTAAATTTAACAATTTTGATCTATTTTTGATAATATCTTATTCAAATGAAAATTATGTTAAAGTTGTCATGATTATCTTGTAACGTAAGAAATAATCCGATTAAACAGCAGGTTTGATCAGTATATGATAAAGTATGTATCATTTAAGTTGGAAGTAGAATAGGTAATTTCTGCCTTATTCATACTGGTACACTTTTTAATGAATGTGAGAACTGAAAGCCTTACAACCTACAGTAGTAGAAAAGTAATAATTTCTGCTTTTAAAAGGCTTAAAACAATATTGACGCGTATGACACTTAAACTGGAATTTAAATGCTGCTCTAATTCTTCAGGATCTTCAATAAATTGTTGTGGCTTGTTTTAATATCGAATGGATATGTATTTGCAACTATACTGCCATAGGAATTTGAAGCTGAAGATTCGATATTTAAAATCGAAATTTCACTTTGCGTTAAGCTTAATATCGCAGTAACAATATTAATTGTTAGTAATTTGTACTACGATTCTTAATATGGTCACAATTTTGCTAATTTTTGGCTAATAAATTTAATGCTTTGTAGTGAATATACAACATGGATGGCAAGCTCATTTTTAAAATTTCCGAGAAGAAAAATTTTGTATGTGCCATAAATTCCAAAGAAATTAGGCGATGCCGGGTATAAATTAAAGTTATTTGGATAAATTTATATGTTAGGGATTGTAATTTGAGTAGACTTCAGATATTTTTGTAGTGTCCTGAGTTTAGTACTTGAGTTAAATATTTAATTTAGTATTGAATCATCAATATGCACTACCGTAGTCTGTAATAATTATGTAGTTTATTACGACTAGTTGCTCGTGCTCCTACAAATACAGTAATTCAATGCCCGTGCTTTACGAATGGAAGCATAATAGGTCATGCGCTAGAATTTATAAGCGTATGCACCGAGTAGATCGGAAGTTCTTTTGCTAGTAGTTTGTTGTGAATACAGTTACGGTTAGTTTTATTGTAATAAAGCTTAATTTGGGTTTTAACTCCAGTTAGTTTGATTTATTGTGAACGCTTAAGAATTGACTTCACTAAATACTTCCATTTGATCATGTAATGAGACATAAATTTTTCAAATTCTTCTTTGTAAATTAAACTCGTTTTATAGAAATAATATTTATCTGAGCGATAATTATGAAGCATAGACAGATGTACAGTTAGGTACTATTACTTAGGCAATAAAATTTCTACATTAAGATGACTTCATCACAAATGTATATGCCTGTCACGGTACGAACTACCGTGAAGAAATAGATATCTAAATTTGGTTAATATAATATAGTGATATTATATTACAACTAGTTACTTACAATAGGAATTACTCTAATTATAAATGTGTTACAGTAAATTTACTGCTGTGCTGTAATGTGTACTGAAATGATTCTGCGAATGGACATATTGTAGTCCGACTGTGAAAAACTAGTTAGTAGATGTTCTCACCCAAGTATTTTTATAGGATGACTTGTGAATGTTAGCTGCTGTAGAAGGGTATATAAACCCGTCAGATAGTTGAATAAAGCAGTTCTCAATTGTATAGTTGTTTTAACGTAGAATCAAAGGCATCTAAATTCTTGTGAGGTAGTTAATGGATACTGAATCCCGGAGACTACGGTAATTTAGAGATTTGTTTTACGTTATCCTTGTCACGAAGCTGGTTTGTGACAATGCCACTTATATTCGCTTAAAAAGTGTGTACTAATGCTTTATTAGTGAAATTTTTGAAGATTAAAATTTTGATGCATTTCAAATTAGAGTGTTGATAACACACGTGATGTAATTTTAATTTTAATAATTTCCAACTTACATATTTAATTTCAGTAGTAGATGAAGTTGAGATTATAGAGATTTTCTCATTTCTTAGGGATTCAGGAAAGAAGTCTAGTGAAATTTCGCATTAAAATAGAAATATTAACTTTTTATATTTTTATCATTATCCATAAGCATATTGCTCCATAAGCAACGAAAGCTTAAGACGATGGCGGTAGGCTTAAAGTAAAGTATTGAATACGAGTTCTTGGTAGATGCCTATTATAATTATTAATTTGATCTTATATCAATTATCCTCACGAATAAACCAGTTATCGTTTTTCATTCTGGCATAACCCTTTGACAATCCCATAATAATTAGCATAAAGTTTGATGTCTCTACACTTCTAGCCTTCATCGTATAGCGCATTGCAATTAGCTTAATGACAATATAGAGCATCATTGGTTAAACATTTGGTCTAGTAAAATTTTACATCTTAAGAGAGCATATTCGAATGTTATTATCGCTCACTTAGTCTAATTCCAATGTAACTCAAGAAATGGAGGAGTAAATTTATTGAATAATTTGAAAGAAACAGGTTCTATAGTGAGACCTTAATTATCATCAAGTAAGATGGCGGTGCTAGATCTGAGTAGACTAGTAGTGTCAAAGATAGTTTTTTAGGCATTAGGATAGTCGAGTAAGTTGGCGAATAATTTAAGAGCGACAACTATAGCCTTGAATAAGAATGTAAGTTATTTCTTAGGAAGGAATTCAGTCGGAGACCCAGCAGCGTATAGATTCATTTGTCTAAGTTTGCAAATGTAGCATTCAACGATTAAATTAAGCAATAGCCCATTTTAGCTACTAATATTAAAAAGCAATTTATTGTGGAACCATTCCATAGTAAGGGAAGGAATTATTCTTTTTACATTATTTGAAA